>NW_009194683.1:29252-29542 GCF_000690835.1 Fulmarus glacialis | reverse complement strand
CCTCCATTCGAAATCATAGGAAGGACTTGTGTAGGCACCGTGGCAAGCGTTCATCACACGCCTTTGACAGTGAATGTAAAGATGACGTAGATTTGTGGGATCAAAATACTATCGTTGCAGTTTCGTTCTTGGCACCGGGAGTAGGGGTAGCACAGAGTCTGACCACACTCAATAAGTTAGGATGTTGGCTAGCTAAGCAATCAAACGCCACCTCAGAAGCCCTGACAGGATTACTTTTGGATGTAGATTCCGTAAGACATGCTACCCTACAAAATAGAGCCGCAATTGAC
>NW_009194683.1:0-28887 GCF_000690835.1 Fulmarus glacialis | reverse complement strand
GGGGAATTGTGGAGGAATGGTTAACAGAAAAGGGACATGATTTAATGTCTCTGAGCAACCCATGCTGTGAACAATAGGGACATGATCTCCTGACTTTGCAAACTCACAATCTTGGTCTGTCCTTGACAATAAGAAATGAGAAACAATGCCGCTGAAGCAATCAAGTAAAAGCGGAATTGTATCCTGAAGCAGGCGTGTAATAGGTTGCTTATGCAAATTGTAGTTTCCAATAAAGAATAAGCTTTAGGCGCGCGGACAGAAGGCTAGCACAAATCATAGCTAAGTTACAAGCACGTGAACAATTGCATGTAACCAATCATTATCTCACACGAGGCGCATGTATAAAGTTGGGACTATATAAGTGCTGCTATAAGCTGTAATAAAGGAGAATGACCATACCCATATTGGGACTCATCATTACTCCGGTACCGCGACTCCCACTCCGTCGTCAGATACAGACCCGAATAAACTCCGACACTCCTTGGCTCTCCTTTTGTCATTAATATACTTGTAAAAACATTTTTTGTTGTCTCTCACGACGGTGGCCAGGTTGAGTTCTAGCTGGGCTTTTGCCTTTCTAATTTCCGCTCTGCACGACCTAACGAGATCTGTGTGTACTGGTAGAATGAATCTTAATTTTTGGTAGCAAGATAGGCTGACAATTGGTAGTGTAGTGATATAAACACTGATCATTTTGAATATCTTTGTAGTGAAAGAACCTGGTGCATGTAGCAACCAACTCCAAAATTCACAAGCAGATACTGAGACAATTGGAAATATTTGGTCTTATCGTTACACTACTGGAAGATTCTTGAGACATACAAAAAGCTGCTTCGTTCTTCTTGTGGACACTTTTTTCCAGGGCAAAAAAAGAAAAAGGTGCTTGACTGATTGGTCTAGGTACAAGACAGAACATTTTACAAGTATCCTTAGTATCATTTGTATCTATAACAAAGTATTCACAAGAGTTGGAAATTTTCTTGTCTTTCTGGCAAAGCTGGTAGCAACCAGATTGTTCTGAAGGTAAGATAGTGTATTTCAAAAATAATTCAAAGATGAGTTCTGTAATTTTAGCTTTACAAAGGAGAAATTATATGATTTAATCCAATATTGGCATTGTCAATTAAGAAGCTCCATATATATTTGTTCAGTCTCCTTAGGTGTAAAATAAAATTGACCCTTTTGAATAAGAAAGTACCTGTACAATATAGTTCTTGTCACTACCTTTATGGTTTCTAACAAAGCAGTGAAGTTTTCGGGGTTTTTTTGGTTGATTTTTTGTTTATTTTTTAAAAATGATATGCTTTTAGTAAGCATTGAGTGCAATTATTTGTTGAACTATCCTACTTTTTATTCCGTTATTCAACACAGTCATAAAGCAAGCTGAAATAGCTATACTACTACTCACACATTCAATATAGAAAAGTTCTTTATCTTCTTGTAATCATTGCTAAAAATAACAATTGTGTCAATTTTTTATAGAATATACACGATAAACTTTGACTTCATTGAAGGGAGATGAATACTGTTTCCAGAATTGATGTAATTTCACCTTTTCTTAAAAATAAACTTATTTTCTTGTGATGTCACATTGATTTATCAGAATTCTGGATCACGCTCCCATTCTCATCAATGAACTGGGCTCCTTGAACAGTTCATGTTGTACAATGAGGTAGTGGATAGCAGGTAATGTTGTCTCTGATAACCATCTTAGGTTAACTTGTGCATCAGTCCTAAGAGAAGACAATGGGTTAATAGGCATCTAAACTATCATTCCCAAGAAAAATTTTGAACTGTGGATCTGTCGTGGTTTAACCTGACAGGCAGCCAAATACCACACAGCCGCTTACTCACTCCCCCTGCCCCATTGGGACGGGGAGGGAATCGGAAGGGTAAGAGTGAGAAAAACTCGTGAGTTGACATAAAGACAGTTTAATAGAACAGAAAAGGGAAAATGATAATGATAATGATAATGATAATATATACAAAATAAGTGATGCACAATGCAATTGCTCACCACCCGCGCTGACCAATAACCAAGTAGCGATCAATACTTCCTGGATCACGCCTACCATTCATATACGGAGCGTGACGTCACATGGTATGGAATACCCCATTAGCCAGCTGAGCTTGGCTGTCCTGATTATGTTCCCTCCCATCTTGTGTACCTAGCTCAGTTAGTAGGCATGGGAGCTGTCCTTGGACTAGGAGGGTACTTAGCAACAACTGAAAACATCAGTGTGTTATCAACATTCTCCTCATACTAAATCCAAAACACAACACTAGGAAGAAATTTAACCCTATCCCAGCCGAAACAAGGACAGTATCAATTAGGGAGAACTGAAGCATCTATAAGATCAGTTCAACAAAACCAATATGAAACATTATTGTTGTTATCAGACAGTTTCATTTCTTCTGCATTGGTTGTCAAAGGAGTCTGAAAAACTAGCTCAAACACAACAGTGTAGTGATATGACTTCTGGACAAGATCTGACTCATGGGTAAGATCTCCTTTCTCCAGGCAGAGAAAAGGGATGACTGTTCTGCCTGTATTGATATACAGAAAGCCTCATATGCTAAAAATTCCATATGTTTCTTTAGCCTTTGAATAAGGTTTCAAATACCTGGAGTAAGCAAAATAATATAATTGTGGAATTAAAATTTCCAACATTTTATAAATCACATTTCTTTCTGTTTCCGTGTTCACACTTTCTGGAGAGTAGCAGTTTGGGCTTGAATCAAGTTCAGTCATATTTTCTAAATAATTTACTATGTATTTTTCTTTTGAAATGTTTGACAAATACATATGTCTGTGATTCACTTATTTTATGCTGCTGGTGAAATAACTTGTGTGTGTATTTGTCCATAATTCATTCAAAGAATTGTACAAAATATTTCAAATAATAAGTTCTATGAATAATATTAGCTGAAAATGTATATGACAGATGTGATAGATTGTTTATCAAAATGTTCCACTATTCTCCACTTCTGAAAATCCAGCCCAATAATTTGTGAATACAGCTAAGTAAATAATTTTCAAAGTTCTTATTCCAGCTTTTATGGAAAATCCACTATTGCTCATTCAGCCTCTGTAGCCTTGTAGTATTGTTCATCTAGCCCTGCTGCCCTGGGGCTCACCTACAAGCAAGTGAAAACATGGTTTCAGAATGAACGGATGAAATTTAAACTTGGACTGACCCAAAGTTCAATGATATCTCAAACTGTTCTTCCATTACTTCCATCAGTCTTTGGATCAATGGCTTAGCCCAAGCATAGGAAGGGCTTTCAACAGAGGCTGCTCTGAATCTCACAGTGCATATCTTATTCCATTATCCGTTGCTAATTCACATGCATATTTGAATCAAAGTGGAGCGTGTCAGTTGAAAAGCAGTGTGCAATTGGATTAATTTATCTTCTGAATATATTTATAAAAAGAACGGTGAATTAACCAGCAATTACAGCATTTTTTTTCAAAATACTAGTAGCCCAGATGATCTGGGTATTGTTTCACTTTTTAAATTGCATATACAGAAATAAATAGTAATATAGCTAAATTTATCCAAGGTGTACTGATATTTTAAAAAAATGAGATGGGTAACTTTCATAGCTGTTTGCATTATTATTCTGCATAAGACTGGGGTGGGGGTAAGTTGAGTCAGACTATGCCATTATATTTCTGCAAGGACTTGCAGAATTTTAACAACATCATTTTTGTTATTCCACAGTCAATACGCATTCACTCTTCTATTTTTTGACTCTGGTTTTGATAGGTTTCACTTGTCAGGGTTATGCATTTTTGTTATGTTAATGAATGGAGAAAACTCATACAACTTTAAAATATCTTTCTGAAAAACACAAAAAGCAAAACCAAACTAGAAATAGTTGTATATCACAAACTTAGGTTCAAAAAAGTTTGCTGCAAAGAAAAAACATTAAATTTAAACTATGCATAGCAAATTTATTTCACAACTTCAGCTGATGCTCAAAGATAATGAAAAACAGAGTTTTTCTTAGTATACAAAAACTGTTGATGTTCATAGCAGCATCAGTTGCACAGTGATCAAGCAATGAAACTATCTCAGAATATTATTTTAAGGCAGACATTATGCCTTCTACCTACACAGATGACAAAACTAAAATAACAGTATCTAAAATATTTCAGTATTGTTCCATAATGTTAGTAATTATGGTACACAGTCCTTTCTTTAGATATAGAAATTCAGTAACAGTTAAATTGCCTAGGTAAAACAACAAACAAAAGACTGTTGTATTTCTAATTAATATTCAGAGTTTCTGATTCTTATACTTATGTTCATTCACCATCTATTCTAAGACCTGAATTCAGGCATTGTAATCATTCTAGCATTTTAGTTCAAGGCAATGATGAGGGAATCAGATTATCTTATTCACTACCGACGTACCTTAGCTCCTTATACGGTCAATGTAGAAAATTTGAGATGACCTAGGTTTCTAATAAAGAGCTGAATTAGAAGGAATGGATAGACATGAACATGTATTATCATAATTTCACCCACTGACAGTTAAAAAATATAGCAAACAGAAGACATAGAGGGTGTCAGTCCATTGTGTGCCATTTTTAAACACCAAAGAAAGTGATTCTGAATATCTAAGATACCAATTTTTCCCCAGGCCTGTGTGCACACACCCAGAAACATAGGGGTTCTCTTCTGGTTGATATAAAATGGAAATTGTCTGCCCAGACTCAATGTTTCTTTAAGTTAGGACACTGATAAAAGAACAGAAAGTCTTCTGCTGTCATTCCCATCCATTTTCTTGTGTGTAACTATTATTATTTTTATTGGATTGTACAATACATTTGTGTTAGTAATTTTTATTTGTGATAGAAATCAGAAATTCATGTGATTTATAGTCATATTTATTTTGCAAACCTGACCACAAAGAGAATGCATGGAGTAGGCGGCGTTATATAGGAAGATAAAATATGAGATAAAACAAAGAGGTTTGCTCAGTGACAGGTTTTAGTTATGTTTCTTGTTTTGGATACACAAGAAAGTAATAGCATTATATATGCGATGTGGAATTAAATGGTGGAAAATTAATTTTTTTATAATATATGTAGGTATATGTACACATACACAGAACTGTATATAAGTTCTAGCTGGTACATAAACATATAAGACTATAATACATTTGTCATATATTTAATTACTGTGGCATACTTAATTATTGTGGTTGATTTAGGGAACGTGTTGAGGATGGAGTGAGAGGGAGAGATGCACTTCACTCGTAAGAGAGAAGTAGCAATATGTTTGTTGATGTAAGATAGCGATTTAACAAAGTTTGATAGTAAATGTGACAGTGACATAACAAGATTCAATGGCAAGGTACACTTGGTTATTTACTGCATAGAGGACAGGGTCAAACAAAACTGTCAGGAAGAACCTCCTGTTGAGTCATGAGGTTCAGAAAGGACCCCCTTACTTTCTAAACTCCTTCTCAGAGAGGAGTCTAGGTGCGGCTGCATCCAGTCTTAGTCCCAGACTTGGTCAATGTCTAAAGGATTATATATGCACAATCAATCCTTTATATCACTTAGCTAAGATTTCCAAGTTTAGCATGCTATTAGTCACCTACTGAGGATCTGTTGTGGCAAGGAATCTCTCAGCCTCGAGGAGTAACCTTGAGAGGTGTCCCTACTCAAGGGGAGATCCTGGCGTGCAGCCCGCTGCCGTGCAGGGGAGCTCAAAGGGTCTTGGGCTGCCCACTGTTTAGGGGGTAAGATGATTGATACCGACTGCAGTTAGTTTCTTCCAAATTTGGAGTCACACATTGATCAGCACTTTGGCTGGAGTCACACATTGATCAGCACTGTGGTTAGGTGAATGCATCGCCTATTGTGTTGTTATCTGCATCCATCAGATACATTCATCACGGTCGCCACAGGTGATTATCGCTTGGGCAGGGTTAGGGAAAAAGTCAGGACGGGGGCACAGGGAGCACACCATCACACCATGTTAGGCAATAAAATGGGAAATCTGTTTAAGTGGATTCAAAGGTTTTTGTCCTCTTCATTAAAGCTCAAGGTTTATCATTGCTGCATATTTCCCACTGTGGAAAATATTGAAAACATCTTGTCAAAACTCACAATAGTCCTGCTATCAAATTCACAATGAATATGCAGGTCCCATGCCTGCTTCTGCTTTTGCAGTACTGGAAAGAACACAAGTCTTCGTGATTTTGGCCAGCCTGGACCTGCCAGAAAAACTCTTGACTGTGTTGGGCACTGAGCATCTCACAGAATGACTTCTGTTCCAGTTAAAGCTGCATAGGAGGGACTGATGTAACCCTCACATGATTTTAAATAAAATCATCTGCAGAACAAGGAAGATCCTTATTTGACACACACCACCACCTCTACCAATCCCCAGCTTATTCCCTTTGCCCAATGGCTCTTGTCCAGGACACATAGCAGAAACATCTCACCTGTAGCAGAGGTACCTACATTCTTTACCTGTGTCAACAAAAACCCAGTTGGACTTCAGGCATAAGCAAACTTTGAGAAGATGTCTTTGTAATGTCTTATCTAAAATATTACTGCTCAAATGACTGAGCAGTATGTTGCCACATTATTGATTATATAAATATATATAAATGCAATTATACAATTTTGACTTGCTTATATAGAAATGGGTAACTAATACAATGCCATCAAGTTGAAATTAAGATTTTCACAAATTTGGAAAAAATGCTCTTTGCAATTTCTTGTTTTTCTATTGCTTTGGAGTACAGGTTCCTCTATGCTAAATTGTAACATGACGGATTTCAATATTTTGTCAGCTGCAAGTACTTCCTAAGTTTTTTGTTGGAGATGAAAAAAGATCCACCTCTCTCTGAGTCATGTTGATGAAGTAGGTACAGTATCTACTATTCCATACTGCTCACTTCTGTAATTCTACTGCTCACTTCTGTAATTCTAAACAATGAAGACTTGTTGCTTAGAAGTTAGGTAACTAGCAGGTGTTGTGTTTGCAGGTGTGTAGAATTGTAACTAGTATAAATCGTGTATCCTGGAAGCATTGTTAGACCCTAGTGAAGAGTAATCTTGGAAAAGAGAAACATAAGCAAGTGTGGTCCAGATGTGGCTCAGAGACAAACCTCGACCTTATAAGGAAAGAAAGGAACAGGTTCATGAAGAGTTCACTACCCTGCCAACCACCAGAGACAACCCGAGACCCTCAAGGAGACCCTAAAGGCTTTAGTGCGCATGTGTCTAGGATGATGTAATATTATAATTAGTTCTTGGAAATTTAATGAATATGTAAAAGAGAAACTTAAAAAATGTATGAGAAGCATGGATATAAACAGAAAGGTGATTAGACCAAGTGTGCTTGATTTGTGGCAAGTCCACCGAGCACCCGGGCCTGAATAAAACAGTATCTTTCCTGAGCGTGTGGAATTGTTACTTGCACGCCGGGCATGAATCTGCTTTTTGGACAACAATATGGTTGGGCACCATTTGCCATACATGAAAAGACTCTGCAAGTGGGATATTTACAACTTAGAAGTACAAAGCAATTATCTGTTGTTAAAGCACAAACAAAAGATAGCTAAGGTTTAAAATTTTACGAGGCTAAAATTTTCACCACTCTCAGTAAGAAACCCAAGGAACCTCTGTAAGTGAGGTAGGTATCAGTCAAGAGGGGAAGATTCAAGTTCTGTTTCTCCCTGCTGAGTTGCCTTCTTGCACTTTAGATTTCTCCTTTAGAATTTTATCCCTTTCCATGTTAACGCTTCTCCCCTTGAATTTCTGAGCTACTACGAGTTCCCATCTCAATAGTCTTACTTCCATCAGTAATATTATTTTTTGCTATTTTGCATGGTTATACAGTATAAACTTTCTCACAGCCCTTTCTGCAACTTAGTAGGTCCTTTAGCTGCCTATTTCCCTTCAAGCTCTGTAACTTTACAGTTGTATCAGCAACCTGAGGCTGCCCATTGTGTACATAGATTTAATGAATGTGACATGACTTCACATGTATAATTTGAGAAAGGCCTTTTTACAGCCTTTTTCCAACCTCAGACTTTGGTATCATGGTAAGGCAATTCCACCTTGAAGTTCTGGATTCCTCAGCTCTGTCATTTTTGCATCTTGCTGGTAAAGATTGAGTATAGATATCTGTTATGTGATTCTGATCTCCTGAGAGGCTGTTTTGGTATGTATTTGTTTTGAATACTCCTGGTTAACCAATGTAAGTATATGACAATTGCTTTCTTGAGAATTAAGTTCATTAGATTGTCACCAGTTTCTTTTTTCTTTAAAGTTGCACTAATATCAGTATTTCTAGTCTGCAGAAATAGTTGGATGCTGGAGGGCATGCTCAAGTCCAAAACAGCTTTCGATGCTTGCTAGCAGCAGCACTTTCAGGATTGACTGGTAGGATCTGATTTATACAGTGCTTTGAACATCCTTGAAAACACAGCTTAGAATATGGACAGACTCTAGTATCCTGTGTAAGTACCAGCTGGAGGAGAGCAAGAACAAAAGTATTGGGGCATGCATGATTGATCCCAATTTCACAACTGAAACTGGTGCCTATTTCTATACATGCTTTTTCCCCCCTGCTATGTACTTTTCACTAATACTGAAAAGTAAAATAGTTTTGTTTGAGATCTGCAAAAAAGGTTCTGTGTCTTAACTGTATGTAGTCTTAACTTAGTGCAACCAGATTTCACGAAGTGGTCCATGTGCTTTGGATAATTGACATGTATATTTTTTCAGGTTATAGATGCTTTTTACCCAGGTTGAGCATTTTGTACAGGAGTTCTAGGATTCTTGTACTAGACTATGTCATGCATTACACAGAAGCGGTATATGAATAATCTCTGCTTTTACTGAACTGGGAAAATGGCAGTAAGTATTTCTTTCAAGAACACTGACTGCCGTCATTGAAAAATGCTTTAGGCAAAGCACTTATCAAAGAATATAGTATTCTACACATGTAAAAATTTTATAATAATATCCAATGAGGAGAATTGTTTCTTAGTAGTAAATTTGTTTTACAATCAAGGATAGAAGCATTAGAAATATTAAAAAGCAAGCAAAAAAGGACAACAAAAAAATTTAAAAATTCTGCATTTGTTTTTTGCATTGGTTTACTATGGTAAAAGGATAATAAAGCTATAATAATGCACTGCAAAACGTACAATATTATTTTTGAAGGACAAAAGTCCTACTTCTACTCTGTGTTTATTACTCTGTAAAGTTCTAACTGTAATATATATCTGAATATTAGATTAGATACATTAATTTTAATGGTTAAAAAATTAGATTTTTATAAGCAATGATTTTGCTGTTAACATAGTATAAAATATGTATAAAATTGAATACTGTCTTACTGGTTTATTCACTCCCAAGGTTGAAGATTAGATTTAGTTTAATTTTGCTTGTATTTATGACTAAATAAAATTAAATGAACAATTAAATGAACAGCTTTTTAGGTTTCTTCTGATTATTGTAATTGTGGAAGACCTTTAAAATTCCTTGAAGCAGATTCTATTATTTGGAAACAATCAAACATTGAAAACATGGGGTTTAATTATTTCAGAAAAAGAAGAATGGAGGAGCCCAACAATACAAAAAGGAAATTGCATGAACTTAACAGATGTAAGTGTAAATGGGAAAGAGAGAAATTAAAAACAGATGCAAACTGCAGCCAGCTCACAAGAGATATATGTGATAAACAATAGAAGACAGGGAAACCAAAAAAGGCAGTGTAAAGAGCTGCTTTAACTGTATAGTAGTGAAGGTGGTTCTGAAGCACTTAGTTTAGTGGAGGCAGGTTCAGACACATTGATATCCCACAGTACACAAACTCCACAAACAATCAAGCATCAGCAGCTACAAGAGCCTTAGGAATACTTTGTTCTCTTTGAAAGCTAGCTACAGCAACATGCTTCAGCAGAGAAAAACTGGAAAATTGCATGAGGAATTAGACCAAAAATGAAAAACTTGAACTTAGACAGCTGTCCCAAAGTCACAGCTTCTTGGATCCTTCTTAAAGAAGATCAGAATACAGCCTTCCCAAGTGCATGCACTTGAGCAGTAAGTTAGTACTTCTTCCTCTCTCCAGTTCCCAATGTTTTTCAGTTTATTATCTGGCTCCTGTTATATTCATAATATTACTATAATATTTTTATGATACTTGCTGTATTTTAGCAATGCAATTCATCAGGTGCAAAGCATGTTTTTTCTGCTGCTCAGTGTACACTCACTTATTATTCCGCAAACAACTGCAAGTAATACCATTTAGTCATTTTACTAAAGGTTATATTTGGACAAGAATGTTTTTCTCCAAAGCACTGTTTACCTCTTGGATTCGCATCATGAAGTATTACAATGCACTACCTAATACCACTAAAACTCACTGCATGATGACTAACCACTGTAATAATGTGATGACTCTGTTATAACTCAACTGTTAACTCAAGCACTTTACTGCAGCAAAAACATGCCTTACTGTTGTAGATAGTTTTATTTTGCCGTTATTGGTTTATTCAGTCTCTGTTAGGTTGGAAAAACTGACAACATCTAAAGAATTACATAAAGATCACTTTAATGAATGAGTTTAATGTTCAGAGAGGCAGTGACCGGTTACATTCAAATGGTACTTTGCGCTCGACGAGATTCTACATCTCCAACTAGATCTACAGAATGGTATATCTATGTCTATAACCCCAGAAAACAAGTGTTTTCTTTTTTTATCTAAGCAGTTCTTTGGCTTCCAACAAGCTTTGTAACACCTCAGGAATACCAAATATTCTCTTCCTATGTAAACTCAGACATTCTCTACTGTTTAGAGACCTAAAAGCCTTAAGGTCGAAACATTATAGACAGATATTTTATTGAAAACCTCATCTGTTTAGTGATCTCCTGGGCATGAAAATTTTTATCCTTGACTTCTGTTCCGGCTGTGGGAAAATTCTGCAGTACAGGACATTCAATCTACTCTAGCAGAGACTGGCCTTCTAAGCTAGATTTTCTGAAATATCAGGAGAGAGAAACTAATAGATGAAGGCACAATTATCTGATAACAGAATTTTATTTTTTAAAAATTAAAATCTGGGAAAAAAGAGATTATTTTGTTTCATGTCTCGTTCTGATGGTGATATTTGTTTCCTTGTTACTTATGCATGCAAATATGAGAGAGAGAGAGAATGTGTGTATACACATGCTGTGAATATTATTTTAAGCTTTAAAAGTCGAAAGCTCAGGCTTCAGAAAATGCCAGGAATATGGATGTTTTCACAACCTTAGTTTAAGTCTATTGTCCATATGTTTAAGAAACAGATTTTCATTGCACAGCAATATAATATTTTTTCTATGGGACCTGTGTTCAATGTATGGGATGAATAATGCTCACTTACTAAATAGCAATACAGTGTTTTGGGTTTTTTCTATACCTTATTTAGAGCACAGTATAAAACCTACTTTGAAAACGGAACTATTAATTTTCTCATGTCTTTATTTTTTCTTGTTGCCTATCTATATAGCAACCGAGTGCTTCAAAAATAGTAATGTATTTAACACTAAAGCACACTTTTAGAGATAGACAATAAAAGCACAATAAGATTCTTGTCTAAAGTCCCCATGGAATTTGTGTGCCCAAATTGGGAAATGTAGGGACCTGATTCTTATAAGAGCTAGGTTTATATAAGCACTTTATATATTCAAAGCACATGTTTCACTGATTTCAGATGCATCTCTTGAGTGCTCAGCACTTACGCTGGTCAGAATCCAAAGTATAAAGTCAGATATCCGGAAAATGAAAACCACATAATTAGTGACCAACTACAAAAAGATTCCATTAAGCAGCTTTATTGATATCAGATATGATCCGATGGGGAAATACAGACATTGACTTTAATCCCACAGGCAACCTTCCACCACAGTAAACGTTCGGTCCCCCTTTTTTCTTTTGACCGTTTCTGCCTCATTCGAACTCACATTCAAATGGCTGTAAGAAATGAAGTTGAGTCCTACAGACAAATGTATGCTGCAGTGCCTTTTTTAACCCTTACAACCCCTCCATCCATCTGTTCTAACCTGCTTTTTGTTTTAAATATTTTTCTCTGCATTTTTCTTCCCATTTTCTTCTGTACCTTGTCCTGGTTGTCTTATTCTCAACTAATCAGTCCCTATGATAACAGCTAGACAGAAATCCATCTTCTGGTTTTCAGGATGAATGGCATGGCATATACTGTGTCTGTATAGCTAAACTCTGTTGCAGACAGACAGGGTGGTTTTGTCCATCCTGCTTGTTGGAAGCAATCAAAAGTTTGTACTATTCCCCCAAACCTGTCTAGGAGCATAGCAAGCAATATTGTGTCAGGAAGTGTGTTAAAAATTAAGCGGGATGAATAAATGTGGAGCAGCGCTTAGGTCTGCCTTGGCTCTGTTTAGTTTACATGGACATATTCCGATTGCAGTCAGATTTTTCATCCTGATCTCCTTCTCCCTTATGCTTTATTATCATCTGCCTACTTTCTTATTCCCAAACTTTGACACAGGGTTTTTGTTCTTTTTTTTCCTTGCCCTTTCAGTTCCAGTCCCCCTCTTCACAGCTCCCTAGTCATTTTGTCTATTTGCTATTTTTGTCTCCAGTTGCACTGCCAATCATAAACGACGACCAGTGGATGACACTACTAAGATTTCTTGATGAATTAATTGTGTAATACCAGGGAAATCTCACAGGAGCTCCTCTCTGATTAATGCCAGTTCTTCTCCTGAAACCTGGTTGCAGTCAGATCTGACTTCTTTTCCTGCCCCACCTTCACCTGCCTGTCAGTCTCCTTGTCCCTTCAGACCCAGTCTTCTAAAGCTTCTCAAGTAATCTTCATCTTCTTTCAAGTAATCTTCATCTTCTTTCACATCCTCTTTAACCACCTGGCTTCTATTTTCCAGCTTTCTTGCAATAACCAGTCCCCATTATTCCACCCCAACTCCAGTCTCAGTTTTCCTCTCAAGACCCATGTCCATGCCTCCATTTATTCCCTACATAAATTCTACACAAATTCTAGTTCCAGAACATGATAAACAATGTCAGAGGTGAGAGGAGGAGAAGCAGGACCTCCCTTTCAGTGAAAATCCATACTTAAATCGGTTTAAAATGATCTTGTAAGTGCACCCTTAGAAGCTTAATTTGCTTTCAAAGGATGATGAAGGTGAACAACAGATGTTTCTTCTCCTTTTCCTGCTCTGCACTCTAATATTAAAGGCTTTGAAGCAGTCATCTTTTAGAAGAAACTTTTCTTCGTATTTCTGAATTAAACATGGTGAAATTTCTCTCTTGGAATCTGTTACTATCTATAGATGTAAGGCAAAGTTAGTTTGGTGATAAAATTTGAAAAGGTCTGGTTTTCAGTCTTTCTGTAGCCTTCTTAACGTACCACAAGAATGTAATGGGAATTTAAACTGAGCACATAAATTTAACATACAGCACAGAAATGCCCTTTTGCAAATCAAGAGTAAATAATATTCATGAAAAGAGAATCTGGCCCTTGTTGTGGAATGGTTTAAGTGGAGCAGCAATTTGGTAACTGTTTTTTTTAACTATAATTAGAAAAGCTTTGATATCTTTTCCATGGTTTTGATCTATTAAATAGAGATTACTCTCTAATCAGAACACAGTTCACAGGCTGCTGTATAAGTCCTTCTCCCTTCTTATCCGGAGGCCAGTGATATGAAGACCAGCATGGGTTAATTGGAAATCTAGTCCTCTGTTTATTTTGTTAGCTATGCTCTTTTTTGTTTGTTTTCTTTAGAGTCTAGCAGCTGAAAAGATTTTTATTTTTTTAATGGCATGAAAAAAAATCCTCTGTTTACATTCCTCAGTTGTTAGAAATGTGGCTTGTTAAAGTGGTAATGAAGTCCTTACAACATGTTACTTTGGTGCTGCATGTGCAAGACCAGTAAAAGAAGAAATTATTGATGGTTCAGACCTATGAATCTATAGAGAGGTAGGGCAGCTGTGTCTTCAACACAACATTTCAGTTGCAAATATCTTTCATTTGTCTTCCCATTTCTCTGCTCTACAGCTGGGAATGGGCTGGGCAGCTGCTTTTTGCCTTCCCTCTCAATTTGCACCAGAGAGGATGCTGAATTTTGATTTTTTTTTTTTTAAATTTCTCTATTTCATTTTTAGCGTCCTCAAGGAAGAAAAATAAACAGTATGATACCTTAAGTTTTCCTGTTTAATTTTTTTTTATTTCTTTCTTTTTCCTGGTTTTATTTTTTTTAGGGAAACTTTCCTTATCTGCTGTGGTTAATCTAAGTAGTAACTTAATCTTTCTTTGAACAGCGAGAGATGGAAGTTGATTCTCTAGAAACTGATTAGCAGAAAGCCTTAATGTGATGCTGTGTTATCTGGCTTTTCTATTTAAGCCAGTGCCACTTTGGAGATCTTTACACTCCATGGTCAAGGGTGTTACTGAGTTTATTTTTCCATTGAACATGCTTTTTATGATCTGGCACGTTTTATCTTTATTTTGTACTTACGAAAAAACCACACCTGGTTTATCTTAGTTTTGCCTCACTTAGATAACTAAACCCATGCAAATACTTGACTTATCAGAAATAGAAAATAAATTAATTAAACCAATACTTCAACACAGATTTCATTTTGAGAGATTACCAGCTCATCATAATGCTGTTTTTACTGGAACCTTCCAAAATGGGGGATTTGTTAATGCATAACACGTAACACTCAACACGCAGTTTGCTAGCCCAAAACTTGGAAAATGAATGAAAAAAGCTGTAATCTTAGAATTGCCAAACCAAGTGTAAAATTGTGTGCCAATCACCCTATCATCTTGCCAGCATCACATGAAGCTATTGCAGTATTGCAACTACCACAACTTGTGAACAGGACTCTATTAACATCTTCAGCTGTAGACATGCCCTTCCTGCTTTCACATTTCATCTTGTTCTGCAGCATGAAACGCCAGCGCTGGGGACGACAGCAATCAATTCCCACCTTGTTAATTTTTTTCATTTCAACAGGCCAGAATGATATAAAAATATAGAGGGACCAAGGCTTCAGCAGATTGATTCAGATTCTGTGATACAAATTAAAAGTATGTAGAGTTGCACATGCATGTAATAAATTATTTGCCTGACTAGCAGTCACCATTGGATCCCTGAAGTTTTAGAACAAATGTGAATGCCAAGACCACTATAATTTTAAGGCAAAAAGCCCTAATGTCAGTAGTGGGAATATGAACAAATACAATAGTTTTATGGTGATCTGAAAATAAAAATCATAAAAGCTTTGAGTCATACAATCAAGAAGGAAAAATGTGTATCTTGTTTTTTTCAATTCCTTTTGAGACAATTTTTTTTAACAATAGTTGTTTTTTTAAGCCACTACTATCCACTGTAAAGTAGTATTATATTGCAAATTTTAATTTTAAAAACTACAGTGTCAGTGTTTTTCATGCAATCTTCATGCAAATATAGCCATGTAGACGTGTACAATTTTTTTTTTTTTTAACTTTATTTCCATTTTAAAGAATGGGAAAAAAAAAACAGACTTCAGGAAATATTCAGAAGCATGAACAGTAGAGAAAAGATGAAAAATTATTCCAAGAAAAGTTTTTGATAATACTGCTTGAGTTAACCTATATAAGTAGGAATGGCAGTTCCAACTTAGAAAAGAAATAAAGCATGTAGTAAAGTATGAAAAAATGCCAAATTTTATTGGTTTGTTATTTCTTGTATAAATCTTGCTGTCAGAGCAAATTGAGAGCGACTCAGTCATCTCAGGCTTGCAGACCCTGTAGAGCTATTATTGGTCTTCTCATAAATCTCGATATTCAGTTCTAAATGTAAAATAGAAAATATCAGCACAAAGGTTGGTATAATTCTTAGCAATAGAAGGGGATCATCACACAGAATTACTGTACCCCAAAAGCTAAACCCATTAAGTCATTTAAAGACATGACTGATTAATGATCAAAATAATTTTATACACAAACTAATATTGTTGTCCGAAAAGCGGATTCGTGCCCGGCGTGCAAGTAACAATTCCACACGCTCAGGAGAGATACTGTTTTATTCAGGCCCGGGTGCTCAGTGGACTTGCCACAAATCAAGCACACCTGGTCTAATCACCTTTCTGTTTATATCCATGCTTCTCATACATTTTTTAAGTTTCTCTTTTACATATTCATTAAATTTCCAAGAACTAATTATAATATTGCATCATCCTAGACACATGCACACTAAAGCCTTTAGGGTCTCCTTGAGGGTCTCGGGTTGTCTCTGGTGGTTGGCAGGGTAGTGAACTCTTCATGAACCTGTTCCTTTCTTTCCTAAGGTCGAGGTTTGTCTCCGAGCGACGTCTGGACCACATTTGTTTATGGTTCTCGTTTCCAAGGTTAATCTTCACTAGAATCTAGCTGGAATCTAACAATGCTTCTAGGATACACAGTTTATACTAGTTACAATTCCACACACTTATAAACACAACACCTGTTGGTTACCTAACTTCTAAGCAACAAATCTTCATTGTTTAAAATTAAAGAAGCGAGCAATATAAAATAATAGGTACAGTAACAAACTGTATCCACTACATCAATATGATCCACAGACAGAGAAGAGATCAACAACTTGACCTTTAAAAAGGTATTTCTTTACAAATTAGTGATGGAACTTATTTTTCTAGGAATAATATTTTGAAGGAGCATGATTGTTCCAAAGAAAATTTCATTGAAAAAGTTTCTTGAAACCAAGACAGAATTTCTGATAGGGGTGGAATATAGACCTACACCTTGGATTTGGACTTTTGTGTCAGATATAGAGGAGCCAGATTCACATTATTTTTCTGACTAGAATATGTTTAAACTTGTCTCTCTCATATCCCTACTTAATACCTTCATGGCAGCATAGCTCCCTTTCTGATTTTTTTTCATTTGACACTTCTCATGTGAATTGTCCCCACAGGAAAAAGTTGACAAAAAAGCTAGAAGATTTTAACAAAATTGAATTATTCTTTTTCTACCAGACTTGTTCAATGGAAATGTTTCCTGGTAATGAATTATACTAGGCAAAAAACTCCACCTTGTCTGCACACCCACAGGGAACACAAAGAGATGATTGTGGGTGTGGGAGCCAAACAACACTCTGCCCTAGCTGACCCCAGGATCATCTCAGGAGCCATCAGCCCATCAAAGGACCAGAGAAGAACAGAGGCACAAAGGCTGGTGGGGAATACAAATTCATGACTCAGAGGAAGGCATACCCTATCCAGGCCCTTTCCAGTGCTGTTCCAGGGCAGCCTCAGCCCCAATGTACTGGCATGCAACCTATCAAGATAAGCCAGGAGGAGAAACTCTGTGGATCACCTTTTGGACTGAGGAGGTGGTCACTGCCTAGGAACACATTATGGGAAGCAGGGGAAGAGCATTTTGGAATGGCACAAGACTTACTAAGAGATGTTCAGAGGAGGAACCAAAGACAGGGAAAGGGTGGGATAAAGGTGGTTTGGTGGAGAAACATGTATGGCAAAATAGAGGGATAAAGGGATAAATAGGGTGAATCACTTCTAGACAGCACTGGTCAGTGTTCTTCTCTGGCTGTGCCCTGTGCCTGATCAATGCAGTCTGTCCTGTCTTCTGCTTAAACTCCATTCCTAACTAATTTCTTTGGTGAGGGACTCTCGATTCAGGGTACAACTGTGTGTGTGTGAATCTGAGTGCCAGCCCTGGGGTGGGACCAGGGTCAGAGCCCATGTGTCTGTGGTGCAGCAACTGGAGCGAGTGTGGGCGTGTGAGTGAGTATGATGCTTGTGAAGATCCAGCTGCATGAGCTGGTGAGTAGGTGACATAGCATGGGAGTCAGGGATGTGTGTGTGTCTCTCTCAGAGTGAGACCACAGGAGGATTTGGCTTTTGAAAGGGCTGGGGAGTCCCAGATATCTGCTGGAGAGACCATAGGGTCTGGGGAACAACCACAACCTGCTTGTATGTGCATGGGTATTTCTGTGTGTGTAGGTGTCTCTAGGTGTGAGGCACCTGGGGAGTGAGGATCCAGGACCAGCTCATGGATGGATTGTGTGTCCAAGACCAGCTACTAAGGGATCTGTAGTGTATATGTGTGTGCATGGAGGGTTGAGGCAGAATGGGGGAGGCCAGGGAGTGAGTAAGGAGGTCTCCACCAGCAGCTGACATGGAGCTGCAGCCTCTGGGGCTTATATGCCTAGATGCCAACAATTGGAGAGATTGGGATCCAGGGGCAGCTGCTGGGCGGATCGAGTGTCTGAGCCCAGCTTCTGCAATCCACACTGTACATATATGCGTTTCCCACTAGCAGACCTTCACCCTGATCAGCCAGAGAGAGGAATAAGATGATGCCATTGGTGGTGTTTGTGTTGATGTGAGTGCTGAGTGCGTCTGTCTATGTTGATCTGTGTGGCCAGCTCTTGTATATACTCATGGGTAGCATATGCATGTTTGTGTGGACCTACTGATAATACATGCTCAGCCTCACTGCTGGTTGGACCTGGGGCACACAGCTGCAGCAGCCTTGGCTCTATCAGGCTACAGATTCAGTCTCCCCTTAACTGATTATACTGAGTTAACAAATTGTACATGTTTGGCATCAAAAACGCATCTAGATATCTCCCATAATTTGGGGTAAATCTAAGAAATAAAACTAAAAGTAAATGTATTAATTGAATATAAATCATTGCATTAAAAATTAGTCCTTCACTTACTCTGAGAACACAGCCTCTTTAGGCTGTTGCTCAAGGAATTACCCCTTGCACATTTTTATCCTTCATTTACTATTAGTACTGGTACGTGCCAGGCATTTCAATGAGCTAGTTCAGGGAGGTAAACCAGTACTAAACAGTTAGGTCTCTAAAGGGCTCTGCTTTCTGCTGGTTTAGCTGTACCATTATATCTGAGCATGCTGAGGTAAGCTGAGCATGAGGACTGTCACAAACCATGGAAGGAGCTCATGGAGGAAGCAAAACCAGGCACCTTGCAGCAGCAACTACACATCGCCTCAACTTTGCTACAATGCAAATGGTAGGCGGAAATCTTTCTACTTTTTTTCTTTGTGAACAGAAACTATTTTTTAACTTTTCTACTTGAATAGAAATGTTCTTCTGTCTCAGTTTAGTTCTTATTATCTTCTGCAACTACAGAAATTTTCTTCTACGAGCATTTAGGTCAATAACATTGGTCATATCCCTTTACCTGCTGTCCCATCCAATATTGTTGCTGCAAGAACCAGGACTTTTTTTGTGACCAAGGTGACTGTGGAGGACAGGGGCAAGAACACTAGAAGTCTTTGCTAAGAACACGTATTGTATACAAGTATAGCTCGACATAATGAGCTGCAAGGGAGCTGTTAATTTATGCTGGGGATTAATACACCCTCTACACATACAGCTTTTAGACTCCTTTTCTATTACATCTTCAATTACTAATCTCTTTTACCATGTGGTAATTTTGAGTTAGAAGAGAAAAAAACTTTAAAAACAACCTATAGATGCAAGATTTTCAGCAATTATTTCTGTTATATATTCAGAACTTTTTACTTCTCATTTCTCTTATCTACCTTTGTAACCCACTAATAAAAAGTAAATAATTTTTTTAAGAGCAGGTGAAGTAGGAAAAAAGATGGCAATATTAAATTGGGAAAATAAGAAAACCATTTTAAATATTCAATACATACATTTATCAAAAAGCCTACATATGTCATTGATTCTTTTTTGATTGTCTTCCTTCTGTGTATTTTTCAGTTGTAGTTTATTTGGGCTGCAAATTGTTGTATTAATAAATCATTATGGCAGAAGTCTTTTTGCCTAAGATCTGAGAAATATCTTAGCATGGATCTTAGGAGATCATCTTGTCCTTCAGTCTGCTCCAAGACAGTATTAGCACTCCTCCTGACAGACATTTTTGTTTAACCTTTTCTTAAAGACTTCAACGATAGACCTCCCTAGTAGGCAACCTATTTCCATGCTTTATAATCCTTACCATTGGAAATATTTCCTAATCTGATGCCTTCTTTCTGCAATTTTTTCCCTTCTTTTTTGCAACAGTGTTCATGAAATATTACCTGCCCTCAGTCCTTTCTCCTTCAGGCTACCCATTCTATTTTTTATGCTTTTTTTCTCCAAAGTCTTATCAGAGATTGAGAGACTTTAGACATCTGATCAACCTTTACCTGGTTTATAGCTTCCATTAAATTCAATACCTGCAACTGGTCACAAACCTCCATAAGAGGGCTTAATGATGCCAGAAAAAAGTATAAGGGCTTGCAAACTATGCTCTTGTTTATTCATTTTGGTATGATTACCATTAGTCTCAATAGTACTGTACATGAATACAGTTCATAGACATAGTACTTATCCTAAGTTTAGCTTGTGATCCCCTATAACCTCCTTTACTCAGACTTGATAGTGCAGTTGACCTGTATTGGTGCAGATAATTACTCCTGCTTACAGTGAGAAACCTTGCTGTTGTCCTTATCAGATCACTTTATATTTTAAGTTTATTTCTTCAGTTTATTAAGATTGCTTTGCATTCTGATCATGTTTTCCAATGCCTCTGCAGCCCCTCCTAGTCTAGTTTCATCTGGCATACCCTCTATTCCACCACTCAGGTAACTTGTGAAAGTATCATCCTAATGAGGCATATAAGCTGCAGGACAAAGAATTTTAGTAGGGATTGTAGCTGTGATATTTTTATTACAAACTCAATTCGTAGTGATGCATAGGTATCCAATATTTGGTGGATTCATCCCAGCATAGCAAAGCACAAGGTACAGACATCCTGCATTCTTATTCATGCAGAGAAATATAAACAGTAAGAACAATGAGAGTGTGAAGTTAAGATTTTGGTAAAAGGAAAAACACTACAAAAAACAAACACATTTTTTAGACACAAAAACAACCAGTGTTTTGACTGACAAAGTTTTGAGCTTGATCTGGCTGCACAGCATTTCTTAAAGTGAACTGAAAAAACACCAAAACAGCTTTATAAGCTTGCTCTCAGTCTTGCTCTCAGTCTAGTAACCTTCAGCAGGCTTTTGGATTGCATCAGACTCCACACAGCCATAATTAGCTCCATATGAAGAGTTTTTCTTCTTTTTTCCTTCTTTTGTTTTACTACCTTAGATACTCAGTAGTGTCTGCTATGCTTCTGATTGCTTATGTCCCTTCTTAATGAGATCTCTTGTATTGCCTGTCATGGTTTTTGAAAGCTTCTTTCACTTGACCATACATAGCAGACCCTCAAGAAGGAGCCACCATCTCCTTCTTCAGAGGAAGCTTCTACCTAACCCTGAAAGCAGCAGTCAGAACAAGACAACTAGCAGCAATCTCTCAGCAGCCGGCACAGCCCTGTATTCCTTTAACCTTCTGGGCACTCAAGAGGTTGTTTGGGAAGGTGAGGAGAAAAACTTCAGCTTTTCAGCAATTCAGACAGCATTTAGTGCAATCTTAAAGAGCTAAGGCATCCAAGACAACAGGGAGCTGGCAGATACAATCAAGGACATAAGGGATACTTGTGATTTTCTTGAGTGTGACTGGAGGCCAGGAAGAAAACTGTGGCACTAGATGCCTCTGTTTAGGTGCTTGAATTCCACCCAGCTTGTCTGAGTATGAGAGTTTCTAGTCTTCTTAGACTTTGAGTGAGGAACTTACTGTCAGTCACTTACTCTCTGATTACACTGGTTTAGTTCTTGTTAAAGAAAAATACAAATAAATATTTATTTAGAATATCCAAAATACACAGCATAATTCAAAATGTTAATAAAAGCTGAAATGAATTAAAAACTAAACTCATTTGCACCAACATTAAATTTGAAATATGGCTCTCTTTTTTCCGCTGTATACATAATCTAACTTTGTGTTGAAATGTTCCTGATATACAAAGCTCATATATCTAATCTCTTAGATTGCATTCGTCTTAGATTACATTTATCAGAGAGAACCCTCTGTCTGTGAAGCATGATGTCTTCTATACTTAATCCTTTCTCTTGGGTCCTCCAGGAAGTCCGAAGTGATTTT
The DNA here is from genome assembly GCF_000690835.1 of Fulmarus glacialis. Classification (NCBI taxonomy): domain Eukaryota; kingdom Metazoa; phylum Chordata; class Aves; order Procellariiformes; family Procellariidae; genus Fulmarus; species Fulmarus glacialis. Next base: position 6,827 of record NW_009194683.1, on the reverse strand, counting down.
ATCTCTCTTCTGTCCCTTCTCACTTCCCCAGTTCTTTAAACTTAAACATTTCTAATCTATTCAGGAGATACTCTTAGACACCCCAATTCAGTCTTATCTCTTTGGAGATAAAATATCAGATCAGAGATCATCTTTTGTGTTAGATATGTTGATTCATACCTTGGTGTCTCAGAAAGGAGTAACACTCCCTTATCTTTGTGACTTTGCCTTCACTGTTCAATGTGAAGTATCTGAAATATATTTTATATAAATCTTGATGTTGCGAAAATACTTGATCTAGACATTTAAAGGGATAAATGTGTGCAGCTCTTTACTAGCTTTTGACTGAGATAAGGCATGATGGTAATCAGATTTCTGGAGTGATAAAAGCTTTAGAGTGATTGCTGCTGCTCTCCATCCAACATCTTTTTTTTTTCTTCTCTAGAGAAAGCACAATAAACTTACTAAAATATTCTTGATTGAAATTTATTCACTTCTGACATACCTAACGTTTCTTGCAATGTTTCTGGGATGTTATTTAGAAACCCAAGAGATTTGTTTGCTCTGTCCCATCCATATCAGTCTGATAGTGGATCTGTATGTTTTCTGTTGGTTGCAGATCACCATCTTCTGAAAGATTTTCATTCATACATAAATTACCTGAAGTGCAATTTCTCATTTCAATAGTAATTTTGGATGCTCAGGGTTTTTTTGGATGTCCAAGTAAGAACTTAAAAAAAAAAAAAAAAATTATTTTTCATACTGTCTCTTTTCAGCTGTTCAGCTTAGTTGTTTGGATAGATTCACCGATCTACTTGCTGAATGCATTTATAATGAAGACAGTAGAATTATATTTCCTTGCACGGTAAGGAATTTTCATTCTCTATGAAGGTTTCTAAGGATTTACTTTTTCTAACATGCTAAGTCTTAAATTATATTTGTTTTTGAAATAGGATAACCCAAAAGGTGTTGCGAATGAAATAGGGTGTTGTTTCTTTCAGATTCCATTTAATACTGGGTTTTATTCTGCATGATGGCTTAAAGCCATAAGTGAATTAGTATTTCTGACAGACCTTAAAGGAGATTGCATGTGTGCCTGACTGTGAAGTACAGTACTTTAAATCTGGTCTTTGGTAAAATTTGCTTCAAAGTGACAGTAAGTGATGGACAGTTCTGTTTAGTGGCTAGACTTTTATTTATGCAATTATATTCATGTTTTTCCATTATTACTCTCGTCCAAATCCCTTTTAAAACTTGTTGAGAAATAAAATCCTGGTTAAAAGTAAACAGCTCCTTTAAGGTCATGGGATTAATTTTGTTGATTTTAGCAATGAGTTAAATCAAGGCATTTTTTGGAAAGCCAGGTACGAAATTAACTGTAAAACCAACACCATCACTCATACTGTGCACTGTTCATTATTCTGATTAAATGGAACGTCGAACGTTAATTACCATGTAAAAGCCCTGTGACAGATTCCTAAAATGTCCATTTAGTTTAAGTATTTGTTCATCTGTTTGTTTGTTCTTAATAGAAATCAAAACCTTTATGGAGAGCTGTTCCTTTAAATCCAACATGTTCTTCCTACTATGAAGATACAGAATGCTAATTAGCTTCTAAGTTGTTCTAAATTATTCGGTTAGACTTCTTCTATATCCTACTTCTGGTTACACCTTGGATTTTCTTTTTTTTTTTTTTTTTTTTTAATATAAAACAGCAACACTGACATCCAGTGTCTAGTTAAATTAATTGCAATTGAGTAGTCCCTAAGGGTACTCCAGCTGCAAATCCTCTATTCTTTACATATTTTCTAAATATGTTTAAAGGTGACAGTGCATCCTACAAAGTAATAGAAAGAGCCTTCTAGAAGATAATTTGTGCAAATAAGGAAATAATTTGTGCAACTAAAAGACAAGAAAATAATTTTTAAAATCTGATAAATATCATCACAAAGATGAAATAAGTTACTTCATGTGAAGCTATGAGGTTGTATCACTACCAAAAGGAATTCCAGTTCAAGATTTATGGGTAGAAGAATGTAATTCTTTCCCCCTAGATTTTCTTTAATTGACAAAGTGCCTTCAGCTTAGTAAGCTTAAGCTTTTACTTCCAGTATTTGAAATATTAACTTTTTTTTTTCCCTTCTCAAAGAGTGTTCATGCATTTTAAGGCATCTGCAGGATATGAGCGACGCTAAGGATTACCTATAAGAATATAAGAAGAAAAATGACAGAAAGAATCTCTATAGATGACATGTATAATTGTAGACAAGCTTTGGAGCATGGAAGAATTACAATAGCATATTTCAGTGCGCTACCTCTCCTAATTAAAATTCTGATATCATTTAGACACCTATTTTCATCTAACTATATCTGTATTGAGTCTAGTTAAAAAGCAAATTAATGTATTTCAGAGATGCCTAATTTTGATGTGAAATCACTAAGATATGGAGAATTTCCTTCAAAAAATGGTGAAGAAGGTTTCCACTGAGACAATTTGTGCTACCAGTACGACACCAATACCAAAGAAGTATCGTATCACTTTTTTGGAAATAACAGTCTTTCAATGTTCACAATTTTGAATACACATTTGATACAAGAATATTTTAAAAGGTGTTTTCACTTGTTTGTAACTTGTACACTATGTAATTACATATCATAATTTACTATTACAGAAATATACAACAATGGCAGAAGCAAGGCTAAACTTTCTTTTCTATGTTCTCAAGCCCATTCTCAGTTCCTAGGCTGCTTGTTCGAAGGTGAGGGTTTGGCAGGGGGAGGGAGGAGTGCTGATTACTGGTGGGACTTAACCTGCCAGGTTAGGTCAGTTGCGGCTAAAACTAAAGTACTTGCAAGATGGTATTTGGATGGGGGAGGATGGGAAAGTTGCATGCTGACGGACAGGGGAATGGCAAGCGTCTGGAGGAGGAACAGTATGAGAAAGGGGGGAATGGAGGAAGGAAGGAGGAAAGAAAAGAACAAGATCCTCAAGATGTTGAACTGTTACAATTTTAAAAGTATTGATAACTGAGAGCAGCAGGATTTGAAGACATACATGATCAGTATGATGGGTAAGAAAGCACAAGTCCTGCTTGAAGAGAATATGGTGTATCATCAGAGTATAAGAAACCACAATGAGTGAAGGAAAACTGCAGTTGGGGTGAAGATTGTGTTTTATTCAGCATTGCCTGGCATGACTGATTGGTGCAAGGGTAGTGAACAACTCCAGCAAAATTATTGAGAACTCAAACACCCTATGCAATATTGTGGTTAACTGCTAATACAGGATTTTACTATATTTTTAAGAGCTTTTTTTGTAGATTTTAAATTTCTCAACAAAATTATTTTTGGTCATCCTGAGAACTATGTGCAAATCTATTTTGAATCCACAAAATTATTTAAATTAGAAGGAAAAATATTGGGATTCATGAAAACAACGGAAGACCTTCCCATATGTCTCTACATCAAAAGGGTTCAACTTTTTTTTTCATTTCTGAGAAGAGTGATTTGCTTAATAATTCATAGGAGAGTTTGTTTTACATCTCTCTAGTACCCTTTGCTACATCTGCCTCAGTTTTTATAAAAAAGTTTCCTTGTTATTGAAGCAGAAAATCAGTCATGGGACTGATTCTCTAGCTTGGTGGGTAAATCATATTTCCAATTATAGCACAGCTATATTTTGGACTTTGTTTTAGTTAACCAGGCTTGCAAAGTGGAAGAGTACCAAAAGAAGACAGAGCAAACAAATATACTAAAATATAATCTAGGCTGTTTCTTTCATGGACTAAATAGCTTAAATTCATATAGAAAAAAGTTTGATTTTAACTCTAATTTCCCATTCTGGCTGATTGGCAGAAAAGAGGAAGTACACGTCATCAGTCTGTAATAAATGTGAACCTTTGCTTTTCTTAAAAATGCATGAAAATGAAATGTTTCCTTTTGGATTAAACAGGAAGTTTCAAGTCAGTTCCTAAAGGAACAAATTTGACCAAAAAACAATGGCATTCAGTCTGATTCAGGAAGCATTTCTTGACATACAAAATGAAGTCCTGAACACTTTTAAAATTTTGGAGAGAAACTTGTTAAGAAAAACACATTATTAACTAAGTAAAAATAAGCAAATTTTGAGACAGTGTATTTATGTATAAAAGGAAGCCTAGAATTGTTAGGAGCTTTTTGCTCAATTATTAACTTACAGTTCCTAAAATTTGTTTGCTTATACTTGTGTATGAAATATTTTAAATATTTTAAGAAATGCTTTCAATAAATTACTAAAGAACAATTTGAGATCATTCCAGTTAATGTCCTTCTCGTTGGCACAGTCATAATTTTCTAAAGGGGAAAAAAAAAATCAACAGTCCAAAGTTACTGGCCACAATTCATATTCAATAGTTGAGAACAAAGCTTTCTTTTACCAAAATTATAAAGAGGAGGACTAAACATAGCAAGTATCAGTTCGTGCAATTAAATACAAAGCTTAGATCCTCAAATTCTTTTCTTCAATTGCTAATTAACTACACAGCAACCTACATGTCCAGAGATGTATAAAGCCTTACGCTGGGTTTGTCAAAAAATATTATGTAAGGAGTCAAGAACTTGCTAAAAATGTCATGACAAAGTTACCAGAAATAGTCTTTATGAAAATGCCATACTGTCAGAGCAGACACCTGTGATCACAGTGGCTTATCAGATATTCTGTTTAGAATGAGCAAGAGCTGTTATTCTTTGTCTACCATATTGTTCAGGTATCAAAGGGGCTGCCAACATCAGGAGGCAAATGCTCAGTAAGCTAAAGTATTTATTTACAGTATACATGTTATTTCTCAATCAGTCCCTGTGTGGATACTTTCACTGTGAATTAAAAATGCTTCTGCATGAAGCGGTTGATTCTACTCTGAAAATGGAGAGAAATATTTCACACCTAGGGCACACTGAGTGTCTTTACAGAAAGTTAATTTCTGACAGTACACTGTAAATGGACACCCCTAATCCTCTGTGCATGAATTTCACCAAATAAGCAAGTTAATACATTATGCTTTATTTCTGACATCTAGGCATAGTAAGCAAACATTTTTAGAATTGCCCAGTATTTTTCATTCTATTCTCAAAATTGATTTTGACATTACGTTATCTAACTTTCAGAGAGAGTTATGTACTTAAAGACAAGATTTGCAAAATATGTTGGTGCCTTTGGTTGCAGATGAGAATCTAAGCAGGCTAGATGTCTAAGTAGGAATAAGACATCATTATCTCTAACTATTAATTCACAGTGTAAATGCACCTTGAATACCCAATGTAGTTCTGGAATCCCAGTTCAAAAGAGATATAGTAGAAACTGAAAACAAAGAGACCTCAGAGGTGATCAGAGGTATGGCTTAGTTTTCATAAGAAGTGTTGAGATACAATCAGGACCACTAGTCTGGAAAAGAGACAAGTACAGAGCAGGGAGGGATATGATAGAAGTTTTTAATATCCTGGATATTAAGGTCAACAGACAATAGCTGTCTCTATTAAGTAAAAGAACAGGAGGTATCAAATAAAACCACCAGTTTGCAGTTTCAAAACAAAGAAAAAGAGCAACTTCTTCACACAATGCATAGTTAAAAATAACATCTGGTAGTGTTACCTAGATTTTGCAGACTCTCTTGGACACTGTTTGATAGATGATATTGGGGGTAAGTGTTTTTTTAGAATGATGGAATCATAGAATGGTTTGTGTTGCAAGGGACCTTTGAAGATCATCTAGTTCCAACCTCCCTGCCATAGGCAGGGGCATCTTTCACTAGAACAGGTTCCTCAAAGCCCCATCCAACCTGACTTTCAACATTGCCAATGATGGAGCATCCACAACTTCCCTGGGCAACCTGTTCCCCTGTCTCACCACCTTCATTGTAAAAAAATTTCTTCCTCATATCTAATGTAAATCTACCCTCTTTCAGGTTAAAACTATTGTCCCTTTTCCTGTCACTACAAAGCCTGGTAAAAAGTCTTTCTCCATCATTCTTATAAGCCCCCTTTATATGTTGAAAGGCCACAATAAGGTCTCTGCAGAACCTCTTTCCCAGGCTGAACAACTCCAACTCTCTCAGCCTTTCTTCAGAGGAGAGGTGTTCCATCCCCCTGATCATTTTTGTGACCACCCCTCTGGACCCACTCTAATAGCTCCATGTCTTTCTTGTGCTGGGGACCCCAGAGCTGGCTGTAGTATTCCAGGTGGGGTCTTATGAGAGTGATGTAGAGGGGGAGAATCACCTCCCTCGACCTGCTGGCCACGCTTCTTGTGATGCAGCCCAGCATACAATTGGCTTTCTGGGCTGCAAGCGCACATTGCCAGCTTATGTTGAATTTTTCATCCACCGGTATCCCCAAGTCCTTCTTTGTAGGGCTGTTCTCAATGAATTCATCATCCAGTCTGTATTGATATCGGGGGTTGCCCCAACTCAGGTACAGGACCTTGCACTTGTCCTCACTGAATCCCACTGAACTGAGAACAGCCCTACAAAGAAGCACAGGTGGTGTTTTCCTCAATCCCTTCAGTGGCAGGGAAGAATACTGAAGGGAACAGGAAAACTCACCGGATCAACACGTGGCTTAGGGTCTGGTGCCACTGGCGGAATTGTGGCTTCTTTGATCATGGGGAGGTTTACATGGCACCGGGCCTGCTGGCGACAGACAGAGTTCAGCTGTCTCACAGGGGAAAAAGGATTCTCGCGTACAAGTTGGCGGGGCTCATCGAGAGGGCTTTAAACTAGGTTCAAAGGGGGAAGGGGATAAAACCAGGCTCATTAGGGATGAACCTAGGGGTGGCAAACTAATGTTGGGGAAGAAATCAGTAGCCCAGCTCAAGT
>NW_009194682.1:33387-35190 GCF_000690835.1 Fulmarus glacialis | reverse complement strand
ACATACACTTGAGGTGGCTGGTCTTCTGGTTCTCATCTTGGGATGCAGCTAAGGAACATTTGTCGCTGCTCTGGTTGGCCTGACTTATTCCCTGGTTGGTTGCAATGGTGTGAGCTTTGCTGCTTTGGACCCTGCCCCCCAAGTCCTTCAGTTTAAAGCCCGCCTCACCAAGTTGGCCAGCCTGCTGCCAAAGATTCCCTTGCCTCTTCTAGACAGGTGGATCCCATGCCTCCCTAACAGGTTATAGTCATCAGAGAATGTCTCTTTGTCATAAAAGCCAAAACCCTCATGCTGGCACCAGCCACGAAGCCAGAAGGTGATTTGCATTATACGTCTATTTCTTCTAACCAGTAAATTGGAAGAAAAGATAACTTGAGCATCAATACTTTTCACTTGCACCCCAGGGCTTTGTAATCTTCCTTGATTCTGCCCAGGTTCTGGCTTGCAGTGTCATTTGTGCCCACATGAAAGAGTAGCAACGGATAGTAGTCTGTGCTCTTGACAAGTTGTGGCACCCTTTCAGCAACATCTCGGACCTTAGCTCCCAGAAGACAGCATACCACTTGTGACTCCCTGTCAGGCCGGCAGATGGGTGCTTCAGTGCCCCTTAACAGAGAGTCACCCACCACGAGCATTTGTCATTTCTTTTCGTGGTATCCACTGTGTACTTCTGATACAGTTTCTCCTTGCAGACCTTGCTTGTGGGTGTCTACAGCTGTTAAAGCTTCATATCTGGTTTTGGTTGTAATGCTGGAGGGTGGGGACTGAAGCAGAGTCCTGCACTTGTGGGTCACCAGGGTCCAAGATGCCTCATTCTCTGTGGTGTCCACCACAGGAGTATGGTTCTGAAACCACTTATCTATCTTCATCTTGGCCCCTCTAATACCGCACAGCCTTTTAACTGTTTCCTGCAACTCAGCCACCTGATGCATCAGATCATCAACCTGTGTGCATCTTTTTCAGGTACTTACCTTTTCTCCAGGAGAAGGATCTGGGCACTCATTGCAACCTACCATCTGTACTGAAGTCTCCTTCCTTACCAGTTCCGTTTGGGTGGAAGTGTCAGACATCTCAGGATCTTTCTCTGTTTTAACTCTGACGCAAGTACCACCATCCTGGCAAGACCTAGAGCGCTTCCCTGGGCTGTGGGCCTACAAGCAGAGTGCACGGCCCTCCTCATGCAAACTGCAGCACAAACTGCAGTGCTCTCTCTGTGCACCCTTTCGATCCCTGTTTGCACGCCCTGTTCTCAGCACTCCCTAGGACTGTTTAAATCTCCTGCGTTTCCTTCTGGCAATGCCCAAGCTGCGTCAGCCTCTCTCATGAGAGCTGCCAGCTCCTGGCGGGGCTCTTTGCGGGTGGGGGCAGTGGCCCCCACTGGGGTAGATGGTGCTTGCCCGCCCTGGTCGCAGCGCTCCTGGTCGCTAGTGCTCCCCAGGGCTGCCCTTTGTGGGTGTGGGGGGTGGCTGCTGTTGTTCCTGTCCCTGCCCACGCCGCGTCAGCCTCTCTCATGAGAGCTGCCAGCTCCTGGCGGGGCTCTTTGCTCTTCCTCGGGTTTCCCTGGCTCCGGGAACCCCCCTTTACACCTTGATCTAGCGCTCAGCCACAGAACTTATCGTTGCTGCAGCTGCATGCCTTGCTGATTGAGTGGATCAAATATAGATCAAAGGTTCCCTTCACAATCAAGGGAAAGTACTAAACATTCTCACAGAGTGATAGGCAGACTGCCAGACCACATTCCCTTTTTTCACTAACTTATGACCTGGATGTCTTCAGAGGGCAATGTATTCCTAACCTCTTTCC
>NW_009194682.1:0-33269 GCF_000690835.1 Fulmarus glacialis | reverse complement strand
CTGCTGAACATGTGGTGCAGCTTTGGACTAAGTGTGCTTGGTTGGGAATCAAGTGGTGTGGAGTTTCCAGCCATCTCCCTTGGGTGTGTAGGTATACTGGAAAACCATTTAACAAAAAAATAAACTCTTCCAGAACCAAAGCCAGAAACCTAAGGCTTCATCACTCTCTTCTACTTGAATGTCTTCCCTCCTAGACTTGAATCAGACTCATTTTTCCCTGCTCTTTCTGGGCCCAGGGATCTTCCACTCTTCCACCCTTAAAAGAACAGAGGAAACAGCTTCCTCACCATAACCCTGTGAGTAGGTAGGTGCTCACTTCAGAAAGAGAGTCATCTTTCCTCCAGGTGACGAAGTGTTGCAGATGAGGTTGCCTGGGCTGTTGCGTAACAGGGTGAGCACCTGTACTGACCACTTCTGTGTTTAGTCTGGGTTCACACCGTGAACTCTAAGCAGGTGGCAACAACTGTCTTCAGGTGTGTTACGGCATGCCTCAACAACATCTTCAGGCATAAAACCAGCTCCCATGTAGTCCTGAATGCTGGTGAACTGATTCACCACTTGGAAAGAGGGTGAGTTTTCAACCACAATTTAGGCAGGAATTAGGAAGATTGAATCATAAATACAGAATCAAAGTGCAGTCCTGTTGGAGTCATGTACTCTATTGACTATTATTGAGGTCAGTATTACGAGAATATGTCATTACACTGCCTCTAAATCAGGAAGATGGCACTTTCCAATACTTAATAGTGTGATCCAACCAACACTGAAGTCAATGGAGGTTTCTTCAAACAATTCAGTGGGCTTTGGATGCAGTGATAATATGCATTATTGATGTCAAGGGTAAAAAAATCTTCAGATTCTTGACCAATTAAAAGAGAAAATGAGTTTCATTTCTGTCATGTTGATGAACCCACATCTGCTTTCCAAGAATAATCAAGTACATCTATAGTTAATTTCTGTCACTATTCCAGTGAGTCACAAACTTCTTTTTTCAGTTTAAATTTCGAATGAATTGGCTCTTAAATATTCAGAATTTTTGGTGAGTAATTGTAATTGTTATTTAATATGTTGCTTCTGCTCATTGAATTGATAATCTAGTCAGGACATTTCGTATTATGAACTGTGAATATTACAGCTGGGTATAAAAAACCAAAATTACCAGTCATTTGGTTTTAGCTATGTATAACATGGTAACTTATGTATTAACAATGAATAACCTGGTTAAAGCAAATACCTAAATTATAAGAACTAATAATATGAACCTAAATAATATCAACCACAAACCAAGAATTATTTACTAAAAATGTCTGTAAATGTTAGCTAAAAAAATACATCTTGGAAAATTTCCTCGTCTCTTCTGATCCAATTTGTGAAAAGGAAATAAAACGCTAAATTCATCAAATAAATTATTCACTGAGAATTATTTGCTAAGCTCTGTTAATTAAGAGGTAGGTTAATTACAGAATAGAATTATGTGTGAGGGGACAGCTAGGGAATCCTGTTTATGAACTATGCGTCCTGGGACTGAACTGAAGAAGTGTCTCCTCTTTCTCTCACCAATGGAGGCATGCTGTTAATCATTCTATGTATTGTGCAGTTTAAGATTTCAAAACCAATAAAATGCTGAGGAAAAGTTTCTTCCATAAGATTAATTTATTTTTCAACTAACAATAGACTGGGAACCCATGCAACACAAAATCATTATTTTTATTAATTATCTTTAGTTTCTTTTAAGGAGTAATTTTTCCCCAAAATCAATTAACAGTCATGACATGCCATCCATCCATCCAGAGGTACATGTAGGTCATTCTAGATAAATGGGACAACTGCTTAAAATACTGGATCAATGTTCACTTTTAAAATGCTTATCAAATCTCAATACACTGTGCACCTTTCAAACTGTCAAGGCCAGAGCTTTAGACAAGATCCCCTAAGGGAGGCAGACAATTACCAGTTCAAGAAGCTTAAAATGTTCTGTAACCTCACTCACAATTCTCCTTATCTGCAGAAAGAAAAGTGAGCAGGTGAATGTAATGGATGAAGGTATATTTATCCTTCAGACAGGGGATGCACCTCATAAAAGAAGATTGTTAAGAGGTTAATGCTTGATATTGTTAACAGAGTTTTTCAACAAAATCCTAACTTAGGACTTTGTTTTCTGACTGTGGCCTCCTCTATCACATAAGCAGCTTTGTATGCTTCCACAGACACTATCCACTGTGTGCACAAGTTTTATAGGATTAGAGGACTTATGATTTATAGGAATGTGGGACTGGAAGAGACCTCCAGGGTCACTGAATCCCAGTCCTTGCTTTCACATGGAGCCCTGCCATTTAATTCCCCTTTTCATAAATGGATCCGTTTCCATCTTACAAGTCATTAAGGGGTTTTGCCATTACTTCTTCTGTTGTAAAGGTATATCAAATGTCATTCTTCTGACAGTTAGGAGCATTCTGCTGAACACTTAGGACAGCTGTAACATTTTCCACCTCCATTTTTTTGGCTTATATGTGTGCATGTAGAATCATTGTTCTTGAGCAGTGTTCTTTCCATTATCTTTTTTCCAGACGAACCACATTTTTCCATTTTGACTCTTTAATCCTGATACACTGTTAAGTAAGAAAAGTTAGGTTTTGTTTTACTAGGCTGGCTAAATCCAGTAAGTGGAGTACAGGCATAATCTACTGACAGGTTCTTCAGTCTTTTCTGTAAGCTATCATGATTTTTTTTAATTTTGAATTTTTTCTGTAGAAATTATGAGAATTACATAGAATTGCATAAAAATGCCAGTAATTCACGCAATCTTTTCGCTGATTTATTTTCTTATTAGAAAAGTCCTTATTGGTGTATTACAGGATTATATCTTTCTGTTGATGGATTACAGTGGGAATCCGGGTCATCCTCTGATCAGCTAGTACATGCAAATTTTTCTTTGCTGCTACTTCTAGCTGCAAGTCCCCCAATTGCACTAGAAATTATTTTAATTAGCCTTTGATCTCATGATATTGAACTTTGACCTGACAAAATTTATCCTGTTTCTGTTATTATAACCATCACAGTCATCTAGTTAATCCATATAAATATCCTGATTCTTCACTCTATGGATGATGTTTCTCAAATCCTTTACTATCAAAAATGTCATCAGTGCTCTTATCTTTTTGTACATCTCTGAAGAAAATATTGAATCAGGTTATTTTCAGGACTGAGCCTTGAGGAATGCCATGACTAAACTACCCTCTGATGCTATACTTCACTATAAAGACATGCAAAATCACATTTGCCTGAGTAATCTCATGCTGTTTTTCTGCAAAGAGTTGATTCAGAAGGGTTGATACACTTCTTAGTAAGGTGCTCTCCTCTACACCAATTCTGAATTTGAATGCAGGGCTGAAGTAACTCCAAACGCTACAGCAGGATTTCTGTTAGCATCTACATAAATGAAGCACTCTTACTGTTCCACTTTCTGTTCACAGTCTGTAGTGAGAAATAATCTTTTTCACCTGGAGTTCCCAATAACTAATATCTACTGAATGAAGAGCTCAGAAGCTTGTTTGGTTCAGCAACAGATGCAACCAGAAAGCCAGTTTCCTTGCAGCACTGCATGGTACAGGGCTACTCTGAGCATTCACTTGAAACAGAATGGAACATTATCAAATGATTATGTTTATGAGCAGTTCTGCCAGGAATGAGTGAATGTAATGACAATCATAATGAAAACAGATGCTGACATTTACATGTATTTAAAGTAAATTTCATTCATCATAAAAGGTGATCTACTGTAGGTTTTAATCTTAATTTAGAGATAATTACAAGATAGCGTGATCCCAGATAACAGCCACATGACCTTCACCAACTAATCTTGTCAGTAGCCCTAATGCAGATTAAGTGATCAACTTTCACTTCATTTTGGCTCAGGCCAATGGTGGCTTAAACTTGGCATTGCATAGGATGCTGACACTATACAAAAACCTGCTGTAGGGTTTAAGATGGTTCTGTAAACAGATTACTTTTTTTCTCTTTTGGCTGAAAATTATTATTCTGGTCTTCTGAGAAATGAAATTAAACCATTGCTCATTTCACAGATGTCAATGAGCTTCAGTAACTCCTGCTCAGGACTGATACAGGTGGATTTGAACCATTCACCTCAAAGCGAGAAGTCCTCCATTCTCTTTATCTTCTCAGCTGCTCGGTCTACTCAAGTATCACTTTGATTCTCTACAAATTTCTAGGTGTTAGAGCTCCTCTTGAAATGTGCCTCAAAGCAGAAATAAAAACTATAAGCTCCTTTGTCTACTGCCAAATATTTAAAAAATGTTTTCCTTTTTTAATACTTCACATCTGTTTCCGCATAGAACAACATTTTATTTCAAGAAATTAGGGAATAGGAGAGAAAGAGAGGCTGCATATTTCAGTAACTTAGCTTTTCAGAAGCGGCCACTAAAGACCTCTAATTGAGAAAGAGGAATATGAACTATATGATATGTGCTTTTTATTCATGAACTGTATTTACTGTTTTTGTTACCACTTAAGCTTACACAGTGGTCAGCTAGATGAGGTTTTAATCCAATGAAGCAGTGAAATCAATAGTTATGTCTTCAATAAAAGTGTAAAAAGTGTAAACAAAACAGTGTAGAAAGGGGCTCCTGGGTCAATCACAGGATCATACTTGGCTCCCTTTCATATTACTCATCTGCAAGGCTTGGCCTGCATATGAAGTTAAGCAAATACATTGGTAGTTCAGAACCAGAGCTCTTGGTCCTTTACTGGTCAGGGTTTCCATGGAAATGCTCTGATTCCAAATAAGCGTGGCAGAGTCTGCTCATAGTTTTTGATGTGCAGTGCTGGTATGTGTTAACTAAAAGGTTAAGCAATTCTTGTTTCAGTATTGCCTCAATCCTGTATCTGCTGTGAACACCTTTTGTATTTTCACTTAGAAATCCAAAGGGTTTCCTTTTTCTGGTGAACATCCTTGGCTGAAAAGTGAGTTACTCAGCAGATGCAATTCCATTCAGGTGATACAGATTAAAACTACATTGGAAAAAAAAAAAATACAGGGTTTGACACATTTTCTAGGATCTCCACTAGTTCATAGACTACAGAAGCTGTACATTCTAGCATTACTTATGTTCCAAAATCTTATTATCAGCTAGATTGGTTTGTAAAATCATTCAAGAGTGATGAGAAAATCAAGCAGTACTGGCAGCTGTAGTCATGCCCTGGTTGAATCTGTCTGTCACTCATTACTCACTATTCAACACAGTTTGGATGAGCTGCTTGTTTTTTAGTGTTCATATGTTCTCTGTATCTAGGCCTCCTTTGAGTCTGCATATACAGAGTCTCTTACCATCTGTGTCTGATCTTCTGACATGGGGGTTTGGTTTTGTTGTTCCTACTCTTTTTATCCTGCATTCCACCTTATTGGGAAGGCAATGAAAGAGGACAAACTACTATGCAGTTATTTAGATAGTATTCAATTTTTAATTAAAAAAAGAAAATTTGATTGAAAATATATATAGGTACTTTGTTGGTCACAGATTTTTTTCTCAGTCTCACAATTCTTTGATGTTCCTGTGAGCTGCTAAAGTAATTTGCCATGAGTAGGTGAATTTTACTTCTTTTGTTGTTTGCCAATGATTTTGGAGAAGCCTTCATTTGTTATTCAAAATTAGGCATCAAATCACATTTCTGTTGATTTCTTACGTTTTTCCAGAATCATGCCATTGCAAGGAAACCTCAACTGAAACAAAAAAAAAAAAAAGAAAATTACATTTTTTTGTACTTCAAGTTCCTGTTTTTATATTTTAAATTTGAAATTTCTTTCTCATCTAAATCTCCCAGTCAGCTCTGTGAATTAGAAATTTCACTCTTGAAAATTTTGATACCAAAAAGAATATATGCATTTATACAACATAAAAAAAGAGAAAATGTTAGCTTCCATCCAATGCAGTACATATTGAAAATTATTGGGTTTACTGTTTGCTGGTGAGTACCGAGTTTCTTAAGTTTACTGCCCTCCTTTCTATCCATGCCCCTCACTGATCCAGAGGAAAATCAGGACTGTAAAGCAGGACTGTGAAGTCCTTGCACTTTCCAAGTCTATGGTGAGTTGTACAAGAGCAAGTTTTGTGTTCTGCTTGCAGATAACCATTCCAAAAACTAGACTCACAGGTGCATATCAGCTTTTATCCCAACATTTTTTTAGTGTGATAATACATCTTGTTTTTATATAAATACATAAATACACATGCATATATATACATATAAATGTTGGTAAGTGTGTGTGTGTCCATGTGTGTGTCTCTCTGTGTGTGAATATATGTATTTGCTACTATTCCTAGTAGCATATAGCCAGTTCAGCTCTGGGAAACTGACTGGATTCCCTTCTGACACATGCATCACTGACAGAATTGTCAATTATTTCCAGCGCAGAGTCTTAATTGCCAGTGTGTGAGCTGGACAGGACCCAGGTTTATTAGCAGATTCCAGGCTCAGTTTGCATGTAATTTGCTAACAAAAAAGGTACATCACTCTAGCTTGGACTGCTATTCTGAAAGCTCTATAGTTCTTTCTTCTGTTCTGATCTGTATTAATTGTGTTTTACTGAGAAACGCTGACCATCATGCAGAACAATTTTCAGTCCTTCTGTTACAGAGTTTTTCCTATCAAGCCATGAGGAGACTATTAACACCTCTCTGCTGGAAGCACATAAAATAATCATGGGAGCTGTTTATGTTAATTCATACTAACTCAGACCTCTTTTTTGTTTCAGAATAATTACTGTTTCAAAATATCAGCATGTGTTAAGAGATCAGGATTAATTTGTAAGAGCTGAATGACAACATTTCCAATGGCTTATTAAACACTAATTAGATTTAAAACGGTGTGACTCTACATACACTTGTATGCATCAAGAAGTTTAAACATCTGTTTTATAAGTAATGTAGGTTGTAAGGTTACAAAGTTTAATACCACTAGGGGATATCTTATCATATTAGATAACAAGTGATGCATTCAATTCTATGTTTTTCAGAACCAGCATAAAAGATTTAGTTCTTTTTTTCCAGTGTGTTATGTGCTAATTAAACAGTTGGCTTAAGTAATACGGGGCTCTACTCATCTGACTGCAGTTTAAACATTATAAATAACAGCATTTCCTTAAATGTCTGCTTGGAAACTAAGACAAGCTATAGTTCCCCAGTAAAGTGGAAAACAAGGAAGCATAATGCAAGAGAAAAATAATTATTTTAATATTACAAATGTAAGGATCAGAATTTGTGTCATTTATTCCTGTGTCAGTAGTGCAAGTCATCAAAAATAATTGGAGAAAGGACAAACAGAGCAACAAAAAAAATTCCCATTAAAATCTGCTGGAATGCACAGCATTAACCAAAAGTAATAAGCTTAAATAATGCCAACTACAAATCTAAGTGTGTAGCACCTGAAAAAAACTATCTGTTAGCTTAGCACCTATAGCACACACTGTATTACAAAAACTGAGTTCAAGTCAAAGGTAACACTGAAGACATTACATAGTGAAATATGCTCTGAACTGACAGTGCAAGACAACCCTAGTTAACTGCAGATTAAATGAAAAGTCAAGCAAACAAGAAGCTTCTGAAAGTATATATATTTGCTTAACTCTTTTACAAGGTTGTTCAAAGCCAAAAATATTCCATCTTCCTAACAGCAAATATATGCTCATGACCAGAACACTGGCCCTTCCTTCACAGTTCCTGTGAATTTAGCAGATACAGTGCAATGTCCAGGTTCTATTTGTGTCTCATTCCCTCGGGTTATTTTTAAAGAGAGAACTATATTTTAGCCCTGCTTTGTTGATAGAGATCGATGTGAAATCTTCACCTTTTTAAAAATAATGAGGTTTTTGCCACAATTGCTACAGGACCAGGACTTACACCAGTCTGATCAGAGCTACTTCTCCCATATCACAGGCCTTGTTCAATGTTTAATCTACCTATTTGCCTTGGCAGTATGCACTAAATTATTCCACCTGTTTCTCAGCTGGTTTTTTTTACATCTTAAATGGGAAACACGTCAGCAACTCCCTGCAGGAAAAAGGATTGGCTGCTGTAGCTATGTGATGATGAGAGCGCTCTTTTCCAAATAGAAATCTCATATGAGAGGCAGATAGACATTAATTTGCAATGTTATGCTCTTATAAAATAAAAGTTTACTGTCTAGACTGTTCTAAGTACACCTTTCCTCACACAGCTGGATAGAGAACTACTGGTTACAGGAGAGGTGAAAGTATGCTATTATGAAAATTGTGTGCTATTGTAGAGAAAAAAGAACATTCAAATACCTTTATTACTAATCTGCTATATAAGTGTCTGTTACTTAATTAAAAGTTTGGGGGTTGTTTTTTTTGGTTTTGTTTTTGTTTTTGTTTTTTTTCTAATAGCCTTCACCTTCCTGTATTCTCCAATAATAACACATCTGTCCAAGTCCGGATTTGATCTGACAGTCACTGATGCGTCATCCAGCATTTTGTGCTTGAGCTTTTAGGATTAAATCTTAGATTTATTGATATTTATGGGAGTTTTTCCATTAAATTTTTTAAGTCAAGATTTTACCCTTAAAGATTTCAGCTATGCACAAAGCTAAGAGGTAAATTATGGGGTAGTATGGATGAAATCTGAAGTCTGTCTGCATTTTGCCTATGACCTCAAGAGAGACAGCACTGCATATTTTATAAACTGAAATGGCCCACTGTTCTGCATTTAAGTTTGGCATGATAAATAAGGTAGAATTTAAATATATTTAAATAAAACTTTTTATTTCATTCAGAATTTAGCTGAGTTTTGTCTCAAATTCAGCTGCATCCACGAAAAAAAATTCCTATCATGACTTAAGTGACATTTTAGGCTTAAACTGTCCCATCAGGGTATACAATAAGGGTTGTATTCTAACATTACACTGGACATAAGCCACTTGCGTTATATAGCCTATACGTTTTAGCTCACTTGCTCTGCTGTCATATCATCCTATGTCTCTCCCATATTATCTTGGAGGTAGGTGTCTTCAGTGGAGCTAGACTAGCTTAGCTAGGATCACTGAAGCACGTTATCACACTCTAATTGTTTCTCTCCAATTCCGCAATTGTTCATATCAGATCTGTGGGGTACAAGACACATGTATGCTGAAGCATACACTAAACCTGGATCAGATATGGGTCAATATTACATATCTGTTAGGTTAGCCAGAACACATACAATTCAGTGTGTTTACGTGCCTGCAGGGTGGCAAGTAATATCTGATCATATATCGAGTCAGACAGACACATAGAGATGACAAGGGACAAAAAATTTTGACTGAATCTGAAGCTGTAAAAAGAGTTTGGATGGACTCCATCCTCTGTGTCATATGACTGTTGAACTTTTTTTATATGCTACCAAGTACCCTAAATACAGATTTATCATCCTGTCAAGCCACAGTCACAGGCTGTCTTGGATAGGTAGTGTTGTTTTCCATCAAATCTGTATAGGCAAGGACTGCTGTGTGCTTGGGTCTTTGACTGCCTTAAATGTTTGGATCTCATTTTTCTAGATGCCCTTGGGATTACAGTATGTTTGGTTTCATTTTCCATCCATTAATATTACAGAGTGTTGTGACTGCCAAATTATTCCTTTCCACTAAACACTTCCTCTAAATATTTAATTACAAGTATTCAATGTGTGGGTTTGTGGGATTTTCAGTTTAAAGAAGTCATTTTTGTGCAATTTGACAACTGTTTTCAAAGAAAAAATAGGTTAATTGCCAATCATTGCCAATAAAGTATGTGCGCATCACTGTCGGTAAAATGGATCTCATAAAAAGACAAAGAATGATCATTCATAAATAGATACAGAACAAAAATTGTTGTCTTTATTCCTGAGAGTAAAGTATAACTTCATAAGGTTTCAAAGCATGTTATATTATAACTTGCTACCTTTTCTGTTAAGTAGCCTAAATGTCTGTTAAATAATTTATAAAATTATATGTAAACTCCACATTTATTTAACCCCCCCCTAATATTATATGCATAGAATTCCTTGATGTTAGAATATATTCAGTCATCGAAACTAGTACAAGAAGTGACATTCAGTGGCTTATTGAAAGTAATATTTTTCAAATAACCAAAGAGGGTGGAATAAATCGTTGCATACAGGATTGTAGTTCTGAATATAATCTTACAGGAATGTAATGAAAGTATCAGTTAATGCTTCAATCAATACTGATGTGGATTGTAGATTTTAGGAGAAAACTCATCAATATATTTTATGATCTAATGTACAGCTTTACATCTTTCAAGAGATCAAAAAGAAATGGATGGAACAATGTTTTATTCACAATATAAAACAGAATAGGAGGAGGATTTATGTTTCATAAGAGGAGATTTTCAGCTAATTAATTGTGAACTTCTGCAAAGCTAAGATTAGTTGGCACTGCATAATTCTAATTAAATTCATGGCCAACTCAAGTAATTCTAACTAAAGAATCACATGATCAAATTTCACAGCCAAACCCACAGTTTTCCATATATTTTCTGTCTAAGCTTCAACTTTAGGCATAGGCATAAAATGTGCTGGTATTCTCATGAATCTGTGATAGGAATTTACTCTCCATATATGAGATGTGTTTTGACACATGCAGGACTGTATTAAAAAGGCAAAAGGAACTCAGTTAGTATGCAATAGGGATTAAATTGCATGTTTATGTGTCATGGAAGATCACTTTAAATAACTGATCTTTTTAGCGATTTCTAAATTTCCTGGTAATTCTGGCCTTTCTGATAATCAGCATTACCAATATATGATGTAATAAGTGTGTAATATCTCATTATCCTATTGATATCCCAGCCAATCCTAGTTCTTGGAATTGGCAAGTGAACAAGCAAGTGGTAAGAGTGATGGCAATTTCAGTACACTGGACTATGATGTACATTGGCTTTATTCTCCTGAAATCTATATTGACACTGCATGGAGACACACGAACATTTCATTTCAGCTAACGGAGGAAAGAAAAGTTGCCATTTAACATGCTGTTTTAAAACGTATTATTTAGTATATGCACTACAGAAGAACCTAAAACTCCATTAGGGTACACAGACTACATATGGTCATAATAAACCATAACACTTATTTTGTTTAAAAGCATAATGAGAAGAAACATTACCCTCCTTTTATAAACGTCAAACTGCAGATGATAAACTTTGAGCTGTTTTTCCAAAGGAAATAGAAAAAATAAATTTCAAACACAAAGATTTGCTCAGATTTGTTGGTTTCTAATCCAGTGTTTCATTGCAATAATATTTTTCCCACACTGTGAATAAATTATTATAAATCAGTTCTGCATTTCAGCACTTCAGAGCACTTCACGTCATCCTCTGTGCTGAGCAATCTTTAGATAAGAACAGGTCAGCACTTTCTAGACAAAGTTCTGGGTTTTTTTTATTGAAAGATAGGATGAGATTACTTCTTTCTTTGCAACCAACCCAACTCAACCTTATTCTTAGTTTTTCATGTTCTGCCAAGTTGGCCAAGAGGAAGAGGAAATGTAAATGAATGAGAATATTTTCTTTGCATTTCCTCATTCCCCTTTTTTAATAATAATAATAAAAAAAGCTTTTCAAATTATGAAGGAAAATTCTTTCTATTTTGGTAATGGTAAATGAGTGATGATTTCCAGCCACTCACACTGTGTACCCCTAACATATTCCTTCCTTTTTTGTCGCAAAGAGTGCACCAACAAAGGACATGGTATAGATCAAGATAAGGCATTTTGGTCCATTTCCCTCAGTGTGATCTTCAGCTTTTAAATGCCAGACTACGTGATTTTCTGGCTGCTTTTCATTCTTTGACTCCATAATAATACTTCAGTGACAAGAGTTTGAAGTACAGAAATACATTGCACCTCTGCTTCTCTTCTCTTTACTTAATTTTTCTTTTATTTTAAGATGTAAGTGCTTCTTCTGGTGGGGAAGGTTGACATTCAGTGTGCCTCATAACTCAGCAGCTTACTCCACTCTCACTTCCCTGCCAGGCTGAGGATCTAGGAAGCCTTTCTGCTTGGGGAAGAAAGCTTTTCCCTTGGCAGTGATAGGGTCATAGAAACCTCATGATTCCAGCTGCATGAGGGATTGTGGTCTAGAAATCCCTGTTGTTTGGGAAGGCATGACCTTGTTACTCCAAGTGATAGCCCTACATGAGCTCTGCCTTTGACAGTGGTGGCTGTGACCACCCACCTCCGCTGTGCCTGAAGGCAGTGCATGTTTTTGGCGTATGGCAGTCACCAGCTTCTGTAACACCTGTATGAGCCGTGAGTCAGGGCCATCCTTAGCAGGGGCAGGATCTTGCCCGGCACCCAACTCAGAACTGGGCAGCTCCATCACTCCCAGGATGTCATCTGCCCTGGACCTCCATGCCTTGTGGAGTCCCCTTCAGAGCTCTGCTCTTACACTGGTAACCTGGAGACCCCTTTCATTCCCTTTTTTTCCCCTCCGATGGCTGTTTGATAGCTATGCAGTGCTGGCACTTGCCCTGCTCACTGAGTCCGGAACAAGCACAAACTGATCTGCAGCTGCACTTTGCAGGATCAAACCCATCAATTTGTTCAGAGAATTCCTTGCTTTGCTGCAAAAAATGGTTTGTGAGTGAAAATAACCCCTGGGTTTGGTTTCTATGGTTACTACTGCACTAAGGAAAACAGCAACTGTCTCATTTATTTATTTATTTGCTATTAAAATGTGGTTTGAACAACCCAGTCTCAGTTTCGGTACCATTTTATACCTGTCCTAATTTTGCTGTTCTTAGTTTCAGATAGGTACCAGTAAGTTCTGTTTTCATGATTTTGCACAAGCTAAAAGCTTTGTAAGAGATTTGATCTCTTTAGGGTAGTGTTAAGGTATTTATTAAGTTCTTTAAACCTAAGCTATTATAACACAATGTTGTTTTAATTAAATGTGTAGCATTACCGGCACTTACATAAGCTCGCCTTGTGTCTTCCTGACTTTCCATATGGTTGATATGTTCATTTTAACTCTGCAGAAGGGAAAAAGAGGAAGAAATAGTACTGCTTCTGTTCATATGTCCTCAGTATTTCACTCAATGAAATATGACTGTGAATAGCTATTTCTTATTTTAGAAGGAAAGCTTTTACTTTATTTGAATTTTGCTTGAAAAAAGAAAGTTTAATGTTATAAATTGATAGTGGCAGTCTTGGGCTAATACTCAGCTTCACTGCTAGGTTTAAACAGCTGACTAATGTCCATCAAGCCTCGTAATTCTCCTGTATATGGAACAAGACACTGGTGTGATTTTTTTTCCAGGTTAAACAGTCCTTTCCTATTAAATTGTTCTGCACATGGAAGCAATTCTAAGTCTTTCATCATCTTTCTTGGTCTCTGAATCTTTCCCATTCCTGGTATATCTTTTGGATCAAGGGACTACAGACACAGTGTAGTAGGTTTGTGGTTTGCCGTGGATTTATTCAGTAGAATAAATGTCTTATTTTCTATTTATTTCCTAATACTTCCTAACATTTGAGGTGCTTGTTTTTCATGCCGTTAAGCGCTATAGCAGATGTTTTTATGCAGCAGGCTGCAGTAACACCAAGGTATCACTCCAGAATGGCAATTGCCACTTCAGGATCCACCATTTTCTGCACAAATCCAGGTTATTTTCATTCCCTATTTTCATTTTTTGACATTCACTTACTAGTGAGTTTCATCTGCCACTTCTCTGCCAAAGTGATAGTCTTGTAAGGTCCTTCTGCAATTCTTCAGACACTATCTTCATCTCTGCTACTTACAACATAACTTTGCATCATGTATAAAACATGTCACCTCGTTACATTTTCCCTTCTCCCAGACTTTGGCTGCATTTTCACTAATCTGTGGAAGTGAAAGCCTTTTCCTAGATGCCAGCTCTGTCACTTTTCCCATGCCCACAACAACTGAACAAAATTGTGCAACTCATCCTATCCCACTTGAGCAATGTAAGAATTAGACTTTAATCTACCTTAGTCGTGAAGATTCCTCTTTAGCCAGAAAGAGCTAAAAACTCCAGAAATCAACTTGGCTCTTTAATTTTAGACATCTGTCTGAAGGCTGGTTTTCTGACATGTTTTCTGGAAGCATCTGTAATATCCACTGAGAAAGAACGAACACTGGATGCCTAGCTGTTAGAGGGTCACCACATGAGATGAATCCTATTTCACCTGGGTTTCTCTGTTTTTTCATTTGTTTGTCTGCAGGATGGCAAGATGTCAGCTTTGGATTCTGTCATGAGTTTTTCCATTGAAAGCACTTGGTTTACAGATCTTTCTGGGGTGTTCCTAGTGCATACAAATATTATATTGGTTTCTGCAGACTCCACAGTTTATTTATTAGGCTGCAGTTCGATTTTTAGTGATAAACTGCCTGATGAAATGAATCACAACTTTTCATTATAGGTAGAAGCTACCTCTCATCTAAAGTGTTAAGTGAAGGCTAAATCACAGTTCACAGGAGAACTGAAGTGAAATATAAAACAATTTATTTTTAAAAACAAGATCAATAAAAATTGCCATTTCAAAGATAAAATCATCATGTGTTCTATCCTTAGAATTCTTACTAAACATAAATCATACAATTATTTAAAAAGGCATGATTTAAATTCAACAACTAGCAAAATGAGAATGTTAAAGAGCTCTAAGAACTGCTAAGAGCTCCCACAGTTATTATGAATTAGTTTTCACCAAGACAGAGGGAAAATACATACATTCTTCTTAATGGAGCTTAATTTCTTGTTCAACCAGACTGCTGGCAGTTTATCTGGCAGCTGGGATGATGCTGAAAAAAACAAAACAAGACAAGAGAATTTATCAACTATCTATAGGTACAGAGTCAAAACCTCAGCTACTGTTAAATTGTCATAGTCTCATTTCTTTCTGAGGACCTTCATCAGCATATACCAGATACAGATCAACCTCCACCCCTGTAGTTTCAAATTAGTTTTGAAGGCCATTATATGTTTAGGGTTTTTATTGTCGTCCTTAGCTGATATTTTCCTATCTGCTGATGCTCAACAGATGGGAAATAAAAGACCATTAGAAGTTAGAGAGAAAAACCACTCAGGCACAGCTAATATTATCTCTCAGGTACCTCGGAGCTTGAGAAAATAAATCAATGAAAAATAGTTGCTGAATTCAGAAAACTAGAGGTGATGTTAAAGGAGACAAAAAACAATTTTAAATTAGCTTGTTCTCTACTTGTTCTTTGACTATCAGCAAAGTTATGGCTTAGATGGTGCCTGGTTTCTAGTTTCCTTTAGCCTAAGGATGAAAATAACAGGAGGTGTTTCTCCGTGTAATGGCTAGCAGCTTCATTGCCAGGGAGCTAGGTGAACATCAGAAATTCATCTGTTTCAAAGGAAGATTGGGCAAGTACATGGGGGACACACCTACTATGGATTACTAAACAGAGAGGCCACAACTGGATTAAGAAATCCTGAGCTGAAACTGAGCAGAAAAAGGTTGATGGTTGAGCAGCTACTGGGGAGGAAATATATTTGTGTTGTTCTTATTCTTCTCTGTGTGTCCATTATAGTCACTGTTAATCTTGTTCTGAACTGCGTGGCCATTCTTGTGGGGGGCTTTTATGCAACGGAAAAATATAATTATAGTAAGAGTAATGGCCAAATGAGCAAATTGGTCCACTGTAAGGTATTAAGAGCTCTAGGCTGGACAGTTAGAGCTCTGGACTCAGTCCCCTGTTTAATTCAGAGCTTTCACTGTGCTCGTGTGCAAATCACTGAGCTGATCTCATACCACAGTTTCCCATTTTTTAAGTAGAAATAATGCTTCTGCATGTCATCAAGAAAAGACATGAGAACAAAATTGGAGTACTGCTGCCCATTTATTTATAATGTTATGATGCAGACCGATTATGTTTCTGCATAGCTTCCACAGCCTGGGTTTGGAAGGCCTGCACACATTTCCATGTTTGTTGAGCAGGACTATACAGAGACCTGAGATTTTCCAGGTTTGATTTTTTCTCCTGTCTTATCTTCCCTTTCTGTGCTCCATCCTTACAAGCTAGCACGGCAGCTTGTTTTGCTAGTGTCTAAAAAGATGGCTTAGAAAAACTATCAGAGGGAAAACATTTTTGGAAATAGTCTATTTATTAAGAAAATCATATTTAAATTCTTGACTTTAACATGGATTTTTCAGTGTTGTCAGAGCAAACCAATGCCAATACAATATCACATACCCTGGTGCTGACATCATGGGATGGTCATGAATTTTTATAGCTGTCTCATGTGTCTACTGGTATGATTGGTGCATTTATATGCAAAACTCTGAATCTTGGACAAAAAATCTATGACAGAAAGGAAGGCGGGCATTCATGAATGGGCCAATCTAGCACCTAATTCAGAGCAGTAATAGAGCTTTATAGAACACGTCCTTCATATATGTATTTTTGGCAGTCAGGAAAAAGGGCTTCCACATGGTCTTAAACGCTATTAATCATTTTGCCCTGAGGCGAAAGGGATGCAAAGACTGGCAGACTGAAATCTTTTGGAATGGCAATATTTAATCGCTTATGTCCTTCATGAAAAGTTTAACACGACTTATTATCAGAATGCCTGTCCCTCCATTAACAATTGGTTTTTCTGTGATTTTTTTTAAAATCAAGTATAGTCAGATGTTTAGCTGAGCCTAATGTAGTTATTAAATATCATCTAACCTAGTAATTGCCTAAATGACAGCACCAACCATACAAGCCTTGCATGAAAATTGTATAGAATGCTGTTTGCTTGTAACTGTGTAGCTGGTTTTTATTCCAACTTACTTTTTCATTACTCCATTTGGGAATGAATATTTGTCTGTGCTGAGTAGACAAGCACTCCCTCTCTGTTGAAGGAAGCTAGAACTGTAAAGAAAACAGAGGCCTGTTGCACCCAAAAAGTAGAAGCCAGCTTAGCATACTGTTTGCCTTGAAGCAAGGTATAATAAGCATACTAAAGCAGTAAAACTAGCAAGACTGTATAAGCAATTTGTAACATTGAAATAACACTATTAGCACTTCGTAACATGGATAAACTTAAGTATAAAATTAATAGCCCTAGCCACAAATGGGAAGATGCAGACTTGTGGAATAGTTGCAAAAAACAGGTGCAGAAGAATGTGTTTAAGTAGTAAAAACTGCAAGATAAGGATGAAGGATGTGGAGCAGACAGGAAAGATGTCTGGTAAAATCAAAAGTGTTCTGCAAAACAAATGGGAAAAATGTCTGATGGGACCATAATAATCCTGTAGAAAAAGAGAAGCCAGAAGTCCTGATACCAGAAATAAGATGCCAAGAGCAGGTGAGACATTTTCTTTTGGGGAAGCTTCAAAGCAGCATAAAACATCAACAATGAATAAGGACAGGAAGAGAAGAAAGGTCACAGTCCACTTAGGTCCTGGCTTCCCTATTTCATGAGCTCTCAAGTCTGATGACCTTGATCTCATTGACTAGGGACTGTCATGGACCATGTGCATCAGTGCTAACTAGAAAGGTGTGAATTTTGTGACACTGTATACTCACTGCTAATTTAGGATAGATTTGTTAAGGACTAATTGTTTTGACTATGTAGTGATAATGATTGATAGTGACTGTCAATGTGTATTCTTACTGAATATTGATACAGTAAAGAGGTTTTGAAGTTTGAAACTGGCGTGATCTGTCAGTTTTTTAAGCATGCCTATCAGAACCATCTCTAAATTCCTAATATATGGCTCTATATATTCTGCTGCAACAAAGCATTGTTCTTTAGTGCAAGTGAAAGCACTGAAGCTACATAAGAAATAACAACTACTGACTCCACCAGCACTGGCTGTGTACTGACTCACCTTTTGAGTTGGTTTTCCCATCTCTCATTCTCTGGACTCTCTTCTTTTGTGTCTTGTCTGCAAAGTATCTCAAAGAGTCTGCTTATCCTGCATTGAAGCGATAAAGATTGTCTAAAGCCCAACAAGCCAAAATGTGGTTAATTTTCTCTTTTATACATTTTGAATGAGATCGATTGTATATCGCAAAGGACTGATCAAAAGGTGTAAATGCTTTTTACAATTAAAAAGAAACATAAACAATAGGATACCACAAAATAAAGCCAGGAACAATCTGTTTTGTGAATGAACTCTCTACATCATTACTTTCTCCAGATTTGAAACATGAGACATTCTATATTGAATATCTACATTCTGATACTCTAAATTAAACAGTTTTACATAAAATTATCTTGAAATGACATGGACAAATGTGTCTGTTCTAGTGTACATTTCAGCTATAGGTTTCTTGTGAAAGATAGAGATTGTCTGCTTCAGTGGGTCATGAAAAGAATATTATCTAACCCATCCAAACTACAATAGAAAATCATGATTTGCACGCTAAAGCCCCTAAACTATCTAATGATGGAAAATACTGCTTTCCACCATCATGCTAATTAAAGT
Source organism: Fulmarus glacialis (assembly GCF_000690835.1). Classification (NCBI taxonomy): domain Eukaryota; kingdom Metazoa; phylum Chordata; class Aves; order Procellariiformes; family Procellariidae; genus Fulmarus; species Fulmarus glacialis. Next base: position 14,798 of record NW_009194682.1, on the reverse strand, counting down.
GTCACTGAGGTTAGGAAACGTCCTTTGTATTGTGATGGCAGAAGATGCAGGTAAATTGAATTTCCTTTCTGATGGTGGTAGGTAAAAGATAATTGACCACTTGTTATTCCTAGGTGTCATGTAATAATAGGACAGTAAAAGCCTAGTCTATAACGAACATACTGTTGTCAGAGATAGATTTAATCAAAAAGGAAGTTACAGGAAGTTTAAAAAACAGTCATATGGGAGAAAATAAGCTCTCCTCAGTAAAACATTGCAATGAAAATCTAGATTTACACTGCATATGCACACAAACTAACGTATGTGTGTGTTTTATTCCATCCTATTTTTCAAATATGCCAAAATTGTCTCCATGCACAAAATGTGTAGCACTGTAACATCTTAGAAGTAAATATTATTGTACTCTACAGTTCTCAGCTGAAAAACAACACTATGATTTTGTTGAACGGATCCTCAGAGGTGTTATGACTGAAGTATTGATTTTTAAAATGCACATGAATCTGAAAAGTAAGTTTGTGAGAGTTTATTTTGAGTTTTCTTGAGAGTGATAGACAAAATAAATAATCAGATGAAAGAAATAAAAGGAAAATACACAAATAAAGATTATTAATGAGAAGTAGAGTCCATGTCTCTAATTCTGAAATATCAAAGGACCTCAAACTGATCCCTGTATTTTCTATGGCCAAATGCTCACTGACATCAGTAGCAGGGAATGAAATTTTTTCGTTGCATAGCTTCCCTCTCTGAAGTGACTTGATACTTCATTTCTAAGATAACAGAGTTCAGTACTACCAGCTGGCATCACAGAAGAGGGTGTTTAAAATCTCCTATTCTCAACTGCAAAATTTATTTTATTAACACCATATAATGTAGTGAGTGGAGTAAGTGGGCTGGACAGCTCTTTGCTTTCCCTGAACAATTTTTTTCAATAGTGCTTTGCTTTCTTTTTTTTTAAGTTTTGCTTCACACATGTAGAGCATATGTTAGTTCTTTAACATGAGCTGTTATTTTTTACTTGTATGACAGGGATGCATCCAATTGCCATCTCTTTTGGGCAAGGACTGTTTTCATACCGTATGTTTGTACAATAGCTAGAACAATAAGATCCTGTAGGAGCTATGGTAACACAGATAAATAGACACAACCCTGCCTTCCCTGCACTTATACTTTCTTCTGGGTTAGCACAAATGTTTGTGCATACTGAGGACTCATATGGATACGGAAAGAGATGCAGCCACAGGAGACACTCAGGTCCAGCAATGGGGATATACACCTAAGTGCAGATACCAAACATAATCTAGACATCATTTACACATTGCCACTGTGTAATGTAAATTTTATAGATTCTTCATGCCTATTGTTTGGCCAGCTGGCTGCTAAAAAATTGAATGTACTAATACCCTCTGTGGGGAGAGTATTTTCAGTCTTGTCTACCCCATCCACAATTTTAGAAACATTTGCAATGATTTTAGTATCTTCAGGCGTTCTGCTGGTGCTACAAATTTGGAAAAAAAAATCAAACTGACTGATTTCATAGACCCTTTTTTAGGATCTCAGGATAAATCATTTGTTGCTGTTCTGTAGAATGAAAAGAATCAAATGAGTTTAAATACAGAACTATGTTTCCAAAGAATATTTATTTTCATCTGAAAAAAAAAAAAAAAAACTGAGGGATGATTCACAGATTAGATATGAAAACACTTTTTGTCAAGATCTGGGAATATGTGGTCTATGAAATGAACAGGTTAGCAAAGATATACATTGATATAGAGTCTACTGAACAGTTATATTTTCAAATTTAAAAAAAAAAAAAATTAAATAAGAAGCCTGTGGGAAAACTAGTTAACCTTGTTCAGAGATCACTAAATTTAATGATGCAGAATCATCAAAGTTGACAATATCTGATAGCACAGGTGGGGCTGCCTCTAGATCGAGTATGTAAGACTGGAACAAGCCCCACTGAACAGCACAAGTGCCCCTTTCCTTCAAAAGCAAGAATTGATCATTGATATTCTATAATTCACCAATACTTAAGTGAGTGTTACTAGAGAGCTGCATTTTAGTGGTGGTGTTTTATTGGACTGGTATGGTTATCTGCCTTTGAGGACTGGCTGTCAAATCTAGATGCAACACAGTAGAGAATAAGGGAAGCCTAAGGCGTAATTTTGTTGCTTTTCTAGAAATGGAAGAAAATAAAGTGATATTAACTGAAAAATAGAATTAAAATATAGCTTAGCTCCTCCTCTGCAAGCAAACATTCTTTGCACATGTGAGGTGATAGAAAAGCCAAAACCCAAAGTTCTTCAGTGAGTGTCTAAGAAAACATTCTGTGTCATAAGTATGTATTAGAAATACTTGTTTCTGCATTGTCCAGATCCCCAGGGAGGACATGGGCTCACTTAAGACCCTGTGATCCCTGGATTTTTAACAATGTATTTGTGTCACAGGCAATGAGCATGAGTAAGAGCTGCCAGATGACCCAGGATTGCAGGAGAAATGCAGCAGGGTCTAAATGTCACCTTTACAATCCTCTTAAATCAACTCTGGTGAATGCTCACTGGCTGTGGCTGAGACTCAGTGCCAGTGCCATTCTGCACAGAAAATTTGAAGAACTGGAAAATTCTGCAAGGTGAATCCTACTGGAAAATCTTGTCTAGGCATATTTACACAATTCTGTGTCAGAATTCCATATCTTTATTAGTGATTGTAATTAGTCCCTTTTATCAATAATATCCCTCACAGGGAGTGTCCCAGGGTACCTTCTCCAAATTCCAGTGGTTGTTGAATTTTTAGCACCAACTACAGACAGTGATAAGCTATCCAATGTGTTAGAAATGAAAAATATAGTAGTTTGGTTAGAATAAAAATGTGCCTATGTTTTCCAAGGTAGCCTTTATTCAGAAATGCATTATCGGAAGAAGATGATCTTTTTTCAAGAAATTCCTCTCCCTTCCCGCCATTTAAAAATATGTCATCGTGTTACAATGAAGTAATCACACGATGAATCAATGACGGAAGGATTGAAGTCTTTTTCTAGGAAAAAAAAAGTCAGCTGTTTTTAATTATCTGGAAAAAAGATAGAAGAAACTACTGTGATGACACTATAGTGGGTCATGTCCTTTAAGTATTATCACAAGATACATCCATCAAAGACGAGGGGTATACTTCCATTCTAACATGTAATTTTCCTGTGGAAACTCATGCTCAATGAGATGCTACTTTTCAGTTATAAATTGGTTTTTTGTTGGTTTATTGCTGTGAAATCCGAAGATACATACTGAGTTCTATGATTTATATTTGATAAAATTGTAATGCTATGCAATGACACACAGACTAAATAAAAATTTACATTACTCAACCATTAAACTGTATCTCTAATGAGAGCCAACACTGAACTGATCATTAAGAACAAAAACAAAAATAGAGTTTCCAAGAGTCAGAAACCTGTTAGTACCAGGAGTGTCAGTTTATCTACTTCTCAAGGAGATTTATATTTGTACTGGGAGGCATAAAACATGGAAATTATTGGAAAGGACACATTTTCCTGACATTCTCTAGGAGCTCCATTATGCTAAAAGTAATTCATTTTTAGCACTCATCATCTGAAGATGTTGTTCATAAGAAGAGAATATTCATTATTTCCATTAAACTCCAGTAAATGCACATATCCCAGAACATCTACAGTCCCCAAAGAAATTTCTACCATCAAATCTAATTTGGCCAGCCACACAATCCCAGCAAACAAGGTTAATAAGACATTATAAAAATGCTGATGAGTTTCAATTGAATCCCAACTTGGCAATCATCACAAAAACTATTACTATTCAAAAACGATACGATATCAAGTTAAGGTCTCTCCTCCCTCTCTTCCACAGTTGTCTAGTGTATAAGATCTTTTTCAGCATTAGTGATTTTTAACCCCTATGTCCAGCTCAACATTCTTCCTAGTAATAAAAGCAAGGATTTTGAATAACATTTAGGATCTCCAATTAAATGTTTATTTTCTCATGGAATTACTTCAACAGTTAGCATTCTGTCTGTAAACTCATACTCCTGCAAGGGCAGGAAGTAATCTTATATTATATTTATAGTAAAAAATATAAATCCAAAGTAGTTCTTCTGATCTTCCAAGCTTTCCTCTTCACTGTTAAGATTTTCAATCAGCATTCAGGATTTTATTATGTTTCTGTCCTTCAAACAGGACATTTAAGACGCTGGCTATCTGCAGCAACTTCTTGCTGATGGTGTTTATCTCTACTGTGCCCATAATTGACAGTAAAGTAATTGAAGATGGATAGACAGGCAGAGGGCACTAGTTTCAAATCGGCCCAAAAAAGGAACATTCATGAATGAAAACAAAGTTCCAAAAGCTCTTTTTACATAAAGATGTTACGTGACTGCAGCAAGTTCCTCTTTTCTGTTAGTGAAAAGAAAGGATTTAAAAACATGAAAAATCCTTTGCTGCACAGTACATTTCCACGGTTATTGTTACCATTATTTATCTTCTAAATAGTCGTGAGCAGAATTTGTGAGTAGACTCTTCTGCTAAGAAAGGCCAGGTTGTGTTAAGCACTGAACAAGCATATCTCAGGAAGCCTATCATCTAAATGGCAAACGAAATGGAGGAGACAAACATGGTCTGCAAAGAAGAACAGATTAGTTGATCAAGAGATTCGGATATATGCAAATTTTAGAGAATCAGGAGTAGCAATTACAAGTTGCCACCTGCTTGATCTTGCAATTAATTTTATGCATTGCAGGATAGGTACATTTTCAAAATGTTTTTTTGAAGAGAGTGAATAACAATTACCAGGTGACACATTTTTGGCTATAAAATGCATTTTTGGGCAACAAAGACTGTTTATGAATTTGTGTTTAATTAGTAAGGTTATGTCAATCAAGACAACCCTGGGAAAAAGGGAAGTAAGTTAAATTGCATTTGCATAAGCAATATAAGTTGGTTACTATTTAGCCTTATTATTTGTATTTTATTATGTTTAGTTATGATTTAATTTTACTATTTAGTTAACTAAATTTAGATTTAAACATAACAAATTTTACTGTTTTTGCTTAACTGAAAAGAAAATGCTCCTTGAAAATTAATCAAAAACTTTCGGTTTAGTCAAATTTTATATGATCAAGAGTGAATTTCTTTCAATTTTTTGTTCTGGTAGGAAAGCTGAAATGTTGTTTCAGTTTGACCCCAAAAGAATTGGGTCCAAGGTAATTTTAATGTGTAGCTTCACCAGTGAACCAAAAACAATACTTCAATTTTTTTGCACCACTTGCTCTATGAATCTGGTATCCTAGTTATTGCCAGACATTCTGTATCATTCAGTACAAGTGATTTCTTCTCAGTCTCTTGTGGTTTGTTCAACTAGCCCAAAGCTGAAAAACTCAGATACGTGAATGAATAGTGTATCTCTGAGCTATACCATGTTTCAGAGCAAAGACAGGACAAAATTCAATATCAAACGGAATTAATTCCTTACTTTGTCAAAGTACTGTTGTATAGGATCATTCAGAGTTAGCAAGAGAACAAATTCTCTCTCCAAGTAATCAAGTTTCTTGCATGGTCTTTTCTTGCCCTTCCCCTTTTTTCATCTCGGTTTGCTTTGACTGATCTTTTTTGTGAGGTTTGCCTCTCAACCTGTTTCCTAATATCCCATGAATTTACACTAAAGTCTATATCCCAAACACAAACCAAGTACATCTAAATCTTCCTGTCAAGGAAAGATGAATTCATAAAAATATAATTACATCCAGCCTGAAAAATGCCCCGAAGTACCTTCCATCCCTCAAAGCTGAATTTCTATGTGATAAGCTACTGTAGATATTGCTGAACTACAAAAGAGAGTTAAAAAATTACTGTTGCTGGTTTTTGTGCCATGACATCACAGTGGCCAATTTCCTTGTTTTCACTAAGTAATTTTCAAACACTATCTCTTTTTAATACATGCTATCTACTTAACAGAAGGAAACCAAACACTGATTTCGCAGTGTACATCTGGAAGTAGATAAGGCAGTAATTTGGACAGCAAGAGATTTCATCTGACAAGAAACAAGAAATTCTGTGATATCTTAAAGAATCCAATCATTTTCTTAGCTTTCTTACTGTGAGTTTTTACTCCACAAGAATGATTTTCCTTTTACCCATGAAACTCTTGTGCTCTCAATACCTTAACTCCTGGCAGAATCCACTACAAAACAAATTCCATGAAACAGCTTTGACAAATTCAACACAACTGTTGCAGCAACTTTCCACTTAGCTCAGTGACAATCTCTTTCTGCATTTGGTTTTGATTTCAATTTCTTTTTAACTTGTACACATTGTTCATTAAACACATTTGTGACTATAGCAGCAATGGTACAGAAGGATGCAAGGATACTGGGAGTCCTCGTGGTATATGCTGGTGTGTTTTTACCAGACTGACTGAGCAACTGTGGTCTGAACAGTAATGGAGCCTGACAACACATTATAAAACAATGCTTTATTGATGCAGCAAGAAACATGAGCAACAACATGCCCATACAGCGGTTCACCCAATCACCTACAGCAAACACAGGATCATAAGCGATGCCATGGCTCCGGCGGGCTACCGGGGACACTTGGTGTCTGGATCATCTGGCAGCAACAGTCACTCATGCAAATGCTTTTTGAATGCAGGTAAGAGTCACGTTGCCACTGGCTCCACCAATGACAGTGCCACATGAGAGAATCATACCGTACATGGGGCAGCATCCTACCTGCGCTGCCAATGTCGGTCGGGCAGCAGGGTGCCAGCAACCAGGCCTCTCTCAAGGGATAAAAATAGTGTGTTTCATAACAACTGAGGATGTGAGTTTTGTGACCTCTAGCATTACCACATGTGAACACCTGAGGACTGATGCTTTTCAAATCTGCCAGCACTGACAGGTCTAAACTCCTGTTGGTCTTCCATGCAGCAGAGAAGGATCAGCTGGCTCCTACTGTGGGAAGTACATATAGTCCTGCAGCTCTCCATCACTTTAGGTTAATTTTCTGCTTAGGATAGAACAGACTTTTAGACCTTCATATCTTGTCTTCACGCCCATTTCATTCTGGAGAATCCCATTTCACTAAAAATATACAAGACGGCTTCTGTAAGGAAGGTGTAAGAATTGAAATACATATACCATCGTACTCCGTGCAGAAGTCCATGTCATTACAACAATAGATCATAGGGATTCATGTATTAAAATCCTTCCTGAAAGTTCTTATTGTAAGCAATGTCACTGATGTGGAGGTTATCACATAACAGTGCAGGTATTAGCTTTTTTAACATGTTGTGAAAGACCGAACTGTAGAACGTTTGTCTCAAAGATTGCTCTGAAGATGATAAAAGCAGCTGCAAGGCCACGGAGACCTTCGGTTTGCAGGGGCTGCGCTGCGTGCAAGACTTGATTGAGCACAGGAATGTAACAACGTGCCATTGCCATGGAAACTCCAGCCCTTGAACAGGAATAAAAGAGACTGCCAAGACTAGCCTGGCACGCGTCGCCCACCGCCGACCCCGCCGCGTCGCCCACTGCTGAAACACGTCAAGACTTGGACCCCCAGGACGCCACGGATCCATGGTGGTGACTATTCTTGCAGCTCTATCCCGAATGCTTGCTTGATTTCTATCTTTGTTCTGATCTATCCTATTGCTACTAACTTTTACTTTTGATAATAAAAGTTGCTTAGGATAAGTGACATTTGACCTCATTTGTGTCTTAATCTCGCTCTTGGGATCATATCGAAACCTCTCCTGACATTGGATCAGGACACGTGTTTCTTCTAATATTGATCTAATTTGTTATATTGTAGGAATTTTTATACTTCAACCATATGGTTCTGGATAGTTGTGGGGAAAAGTCTGTGAACAAGGAGAAGCTTCATGAAACTTTTATATTCTAGCCAAGACAAAGATCCAACTTCTAGAGACTTCACTAGTTAAACTCCTGATTACTGATGATCTCAGCATGAATCTGCGAGAGTGGTCACCTTGCTAACATAGGTATTCTTCAGCTGTGAGCAGCACTGTTACTGGTATGGCCAACTCTTACCTTTTCAGTTTCCTGTCCAAAATTCTCACTGTTTTTGTTAAATGGAAAACAAAGCCTTTTCATGTAGGTAAAGTAGCCAATGCTTTTGACACAGAATGCAGTTTACATTGATATATGTTCATATAAAATATGCTTTACATGTGTTGCTTCAACTCCAAGACAAAACCCTGAAGAAATGGTTCTGAGCCCTTTATTTTATGTCTGGGTTCAGACACTTCAAGTGATTGTACATGCTTTTCATGTTGATTGCTGTTCTATTCTTGCTCCTATTTTCAAGAGTATCATTTGGAAGACACCAGTATGCAGAAATAAATGCTTGAGGACCGGGAACAAATCCATCTTCTCTTTTGCTAAATGCAAGAGAGTTACTGTCATTTAGAGATCAGAAGGCGATGAAAAATATATTAAAATACTGTCTTGCTGGAAAGATATGTCTTTCACAGGAGTAAACAGTGTGTGACTGATAATGATCCTATATAATAAAATTGCAGGGCTAAAATAAAATGATAATTCATACAGAAACACCATCAGTGGTTGAACATTCTTAATTCAAAGTAGAAAGCAGCTGCAGGCTAAAATAATTTTTCAATAGCATTGCTTTCATTCTGGAGAAATATCAGTGATACATGGAGTTGTTGTTTGTTCATTTTCAACTTGAACATAACTGAGGTCAAAGTTTGGATTTATATGTCCAGCAATAGGTCCATGAATACATCGATCACCCCAAGTTTGTTGTTGTTTCTAATATTTGTAGGCTAAACAGCTGAGAAAATATTTATGTTCTCTTAAATACTAAATATTTATGTTCACTAAAATTAGACACTGTTATCTGTATTATGGTGTCTATATGATAACTTCCAGTCAGTGCTGAGAAAAGCCCTAGTTTGCTGGGATCTCTTTTAGAAGTACAAGTGGAAAACAAAGGAAAGACGAATTATTTATTATTCCATGATTTCTATATGTAAAAGACATCACTCAATGCAGGAAAACACTTCAAATAATATAAAGTACAAAGACAAAAGGTTATTGTTGTTGAGTGTACAGAAATTTGAGAATAACATATGCTTCTAAAAGGTAGCAGGAGTAGAACTGAATGAAAGCAGCTTTTTTAGCATCCTTAACACGCAGCATTTTCATTTTACATTGTACTTCAGACACCTATGCACCTCACTGATTTGTATTGTCACAGGAGATTAGTATCAGCTAAGGTACATTACCTGATTTTTGTTAGACTTAAAAAAGTAGTATGAGAGCTGTGAGAACATTATAGAATGTGCAGAGCTATACACAGAAACACTGACAGCGGTCACTATTTCCCCTATCCTTTCACTGGTGGTAAAATAACAAGATTTTTAATTACTACAACCCAAAAGTTGTATATAAAAAGTGATCTTTTCATAGTCCGGGTTTTAACAAGCACATTTTTCAATTGTTTTGTCTTGGATGATGGCATCATAAAGGCCCTTTCAGCTGCATTTTATTTATTTATTTCAGTTTTGGTTTTGGTTTTGTTTTACATTCCACAGATATATATGTCCAGAATTTTAAGTGACTGGTTTTGGGGTTTTCTTTTTTCCACCACAAAATTCAAGGATGTGACTTATGAGCAGAACACAGATCAACAAAATAAAAGGTTCTATGTTCCAAAACTCGAATTTGATTTTCATTTTATTTTAAATGACATTTACTAGCTTATTTCTCAGAAATTAATTGGTTCACTTGCAGTTCAATCCATTTAAAATCCATTTGTTCAGACATGCCTACAATATAACCATATGAAAAGTTATTGATAAAAGAATTATATTCAGAAAGTCACAGCAAGATCAGTATGTATGATAAGAAGTCAGTTGCAGGTTTTGTAATTATCAGTGTTACTTAACTCACATAATGAATAAAAATGAAATTAAAAAAAAAAGTGAGAAACTGAACTGTAAGCATCCAGTGTCTAAAGCCAAGATTCAGTCTTTCTTCCCTTTTCTATGCCATTTTGCTTCATTGCAACTGGAATTCCCTAGGGCAATGACTCAACTGGAGCTAAGATTTTACAGAGCTGGAGCAAACTGCCTTTTCACAGAAGATTAGTTTATTGGTTAAATAACAAGCACCAAGATCAATTAGCGTAGTAGATAACAATTATTTCAGTTATGTCTTAAACAAAATAAATAAACAAAAAAACCCCAGGCCTTGACAAATAATCAGTAAAATGGCAATGATTTAAAATGGGCTGATAATGAATTGAAGCATTTGCTTAGAAAAATCTGAGAAGATTTAATTTTTTCTCTGTGATGAATATGCTTCATATTGAGAATGCTGATAATATGGGTATGTTTATAGTTTGCAAACTTTGCCATTGAGGAAACATCAGGAGTGCTAAAATCATTATTGTCATTCTTTAGCTCACGATCCTGGTTCTTCAGATTCTAGTTTAGCCAATAAGAATTATTCTACAGACTAGCTGATGCATGTATGTTGGGCATTGAAAAAGGAAACTGTGCACATTTATCCTTGTAGAAATAATTTTTCATGTTTATGAAACAATTCAAGGCCAGAATGAAAGAGCATGCAACTTTTCATGACTCCACAAAACATTTTTTCTCCCTGATTAAACTGATTTTAAGATTTTTTTTCCCCCTTTTTGCATGTAGAAGATGAAAAATCCATGGACAAGTCAGTACTGTTTAATATTTCTTGTGTTAAGGTTGTAATCTTCTTCCATTCCTATCCTCTTCTTAATGAAACTGCTGCAATCTCATTAGATTCTTGTATTTCGTATGTAACTCCTATGTAAAAAGGTAGAATGAAAGATCAAATAGGCAGATGTCTCTCATTCTATTTCAACCTCCATTCCCTTCTCGCTAAAAAGAAAATCTTGAGTTTCCCAAAATCACAAAACGCGAAACAGAATAATGAAACACAGATAAAAACTACAGGTCAACTCTCTCCAAAGAACTAACTAACTAATGATAAATGCAATTGAATTACAATTTGGATGGGAGAGGCAGAGCTTGGATCTGAATAGTTCAAAACTGATGAACATAGGTTGGCTTTCTTAGGTGATAAGCTTGGCTGGTATCAGATTTTTCAGTACTCAGAACAGGGACCCAAACCTGCAGGCAGCAAGTCCTAAATCCTTAGAATGGCTATTGTATTAGAAACCAATTTATTCTCTTTAGGAACAAAATAAATAAAAAAAAAGAAAGAAAGGAAAAAAAAGATTGTTGGGTGGTCTTTTGTTTCTTCACACAGAGAGGAAAGGAAAGGATCTGGTAGCTGTAATAACATGTAGTCTGGCAACAAATATAAAATACAGTGACTGCAGGCAGAACATGTGTTTGTGTGTAGGAAACAAAAAAGAACAGGGAGAAATATTTGTGGAGGGTAATGGAACGACAATAAAGGTGATCTACAGTAAGCCATCAGAGAAATAAAAGAGAGCACAGAGCACCCCTGTGCTGGAAAAATATTGAAAGATCCGAGGAAAAAGAAAAGGTGACCTCCTGGAAAAAAAAAAAAAAAAAGAAATACAGGGAAGAACGAGGAGCAAAAAACGTTGTGAAATGAAGTGAACCACAAAAAGGTCTTTGCCCTAGAATTTTGGCAATCTGTGATTTTAATTTTAGCTCTGTCTCTATGTCCTGATTCAATTAAAGAATATAGTCTGGTAAATCATCCTTCAGAATGATGACCTCCAAAGCATCTTCATTCCATTGTTGACAAGCTGAAACAACATTTTAAAAACATAATCTTTTAAATTTCTGAATGCTTTGGCATGTTCATGCTTTGTCTTCTATATATACTTAAGAAGAAAAAAGTTTTCTCAGCGTCTTTGTAGGTCCATGGGGACAGAAAGGGTCTTAGAAACAAATTAAGAATAAAGAAAAATCAGAGCAAATACATATTTTTTTAAATTTGGCACAATTGAAATACAAAATTTACTTTTTGACACCCAAGTAGATGGTAGTCTGCATTGAAATCCATCTTGAGTTTTCAGTAAATCTCTGCTCTTCTTATTGGTATCTTCAGAATATGAAAGTTAAAATGTCATGGGAAAAATAAACCCTGGTAAGTCTAACCTGAAAACCAAAAAGAGAGAGAGAGGGACAGAAGAGAAAAACATCTTGATTGTGCTTAAATGAATGTACATCTTCATAAATGATCAAGCATTATTTTCAGTTGTAGCAGAAAAAGCAGTCATCCATACTAAAGATATAAAAATGTAAAATCATAAAGACAAAAATTTAGTAAAATTCAGCACCTTCATGCAAATGCTTGATTAATTCTTTGTCAGGGATTCTTCAGGCAATGCATCATTTTGCGGATCTACTTCAATACCTTGAGGGGGACAGGATTTTACTTTGCTCTAATGACTGAACCACATACAGTCCTGAATTCTCTGATGTTTCTCACCCTTGTGATTATATCATGAGTCTTGTGACACTTGATCTTTAATTTAAAGATCCAGATCCTGGAGGTAAAAGAATGTATCTCAGTTTTCACAGGGAAAAAAAAAAAAAGGTTAAGAGGAAAAGAGGAAAGCAAGAAACTGTAACAATTAGAACAGCTGAGGTAAACATGCTGAAAGGGGAAGGAAGTTTATATCCTACAAATGGGACTAAATATGGCTATTTTGTCATGGGTATGTGGTTTGCCACAACTGGAGTCATAAAGTTATGCTGCCTGTTACAGCATTTAAAGTGTCATGTAATCAAGATGACTGTGAAGCTGCAGAGGCAGGTACCTGGGCAGGCTGAATGAAATGCAAAGCAGCACAATGCAGAACAGTCAGGGAAGGACTGACTGTAGTGGCATAATCAGCCTGAAATTCATAGCAGAATGATCTATTCCAGAGGGCAGTTATGTCACTTCCAAAGTGAATGAATTAAAACAGAATTAGGTACAGTGTAAGTAGAGAAAAGTTTTATGGGTGGATGTGAGGTATTTCACTGTGGAAAAACAGTTCATATGGAGACAGTGGCAGTGTATGGCCCTCTATTAATGCCATTATTTGTTACCTGGTTTCTGGTGAAACTTAGTTTTACCTTGCTTTTCATTTCCACAGAACCTCAGTTCCTGCTTGGTAAAAAACCCCTCCATTTCCACTTCAGGGTAGGAACAGCAGAGCATAAAAAAATTATTTGGGATAACTTAAATGTATTCAGTAGATATTTGATCTTCACAAAGATACTAGTAGCGAAATTCTATAGTTTCCAAGGATCTTATTCTGCCACTTTTACACACTGAAGATAAGCAAGTAAACTGGAAGAATAAGGCTTTTGGAACCAATGAATAAACATTTGTCACTACAGAAATACTAGAAGACAGTAGTCACAGGTAAATGATTGCTAATAAACATGGTACCCAACTGTACTAAAGTAAGAATATGATATGATTAGTCCACAGCAACACTCTAAAAAACTTGTTATTCCCTTTTCCACATTGACTTAACTGTTCCACAAAAATTCAAAAGGTATAAATAGATAAGAAGCAATAAATACTCAGTTCTTGCTTGTACATGTCAGAAGAAAGAGCAACAAACAATCAAAGTATTACCTATAGTGCGTTTGGTTTACCCTGAAATTCAGAGTTTCATCTTTATTTGTTAGAAAGTTCAAAGAAATGGTAAGTCTTCTGAGCATTCTAAGCTCAATCTTTAATTAACACATCACACTTACGAGTTTTACCTAAGCACTTTACAAAATTCATACAGCCATCCAAAATATTTAGACAATGAAATTACATTCAGTTTCCCTTCTGTATTTTGAACTTTTACATTTGAACTACATTTTATGCTTCTTCACAGGATTTTAATCACTTGTGTTGCATGTCCTATCAACATGTTACAGGATTCTGTTTTCCCATGGGTGGGAAATGAGAAAAGACTGTTAGAAAATTCCACTGAAGTTATACAGGGTTCAACAGCTAATTAATGATATACATTAAATGGAAGAGCAGAGTGCTGCAGCATAAAAATGTTCATAGCAAACTGGTTAGCCAAGCCAGAGAACTTGAATGGGAAGATCATACACATTATCCCCATAATCATCATTCCTATGTATTTCACATTAATTAGTGCTGAAGTATCAGAGGGTGACTTCTAAGCCTTAATTTTAGCACTTTTTTTCCCCTCTTTTCGGGGGGCGATGTAATTGCGGACATTTCTTCTGAGGCAAAGCCAAGATCAGACAAAACTGTCACTCAGCTTTCCCCTGAGTATGTGGAAGTGAATAATGAAGATACCCAGAATTCTAAGCAATATTGTAGCAACTTGATTTTAATTACCTGAAACAAAAAGTAAGAGGAAAAAAAAAACCCCAACATTTTAGAGGCAATCACTTTACAAGAAACGTTCATACTTATTGACTACCATAATTAGAAGTACTTTCTAATTTATAAAGGAGACATAAAGAGGGAAATTAGCAATGATTTCAGTGTTCTTATGGAACGAAAACCCAGAGGCCTTTCTGAGAAAGAAACCCAGCCATGTCATTTCATGAATTCTGGGTTAGGAAACTTTGAGAATTCTATTTCATGCTGTATTGATTTTGTTATAAATGTCACCCCAGTTTAGAGAGACTCACTTGTTTGAAAGAATCATAGAATCATAGAATCATGGAATCATTAAGGTTGGAAAAGACCTCTAAGATCATCGAGCCCAACCATCAACCCAACACCACCATGCACACTAAACTATGTCCCTAAGTTCCTCATCTACACCTCTTCTAAATACTTCC
>NW_009194681.1:0-2785 GCF_000690835.1 Fulmarus glacialis | reverse complement strand
TACTGTAATGCATACAACCCCTACACACAGTATGCACTCCAGCCACCCACCAGGCAGACAGACACACAGAAAATATATTATAAATTGTTTGGAAATGTAGGAAATTTCAGCCACTCAGAAAATTTTTTTTTTTTTTAAGGGACTTTCTTGGAACTTCAGGCAGCTAGAAGCAAGTCAGCTCTTGTATGAACAAAAAGCACATTTGTGCTGCTAATACTGCTAAGACCCTACGCTAGACATTAACTTTTAAGTCCACTTTCCCAATGAGGACAGGGAGCAAAAGCTCAACAACTGTTCAACGTGCTGCCCATGCTGATCAGCTGTGTGTCTTTTCTTGTAACATTTATGATACAATGCTGATTACAAAGAAGTTCAAAAAAATTTTTTTTTTCCTATTGCCATCATAAAAATTTTTGCAAGGGTTTTAATGAAGTGTAATTTAACATCTAAATGGCTACATGGGTGGTAGGATAGCTGTGAAAACAGCCTCCCTGATGATTGTAATTATTCAATGCTTTGCAACCGTGCATTTCTTGTCCTTTCAGTGACATTACTTGATAAGAAAGATTGGCCGTTCAGCTGAAACATGCCTTAGGCAGCATCCTCTGTGATATGCTTAGAAAATGACTGCAATGATACCATAAAAAATGAAATTTAAAAATTTGTTTTCCAGGGTGTTAGTTCAGGTGAACCTGGATTTTCTTATTACAATATTGTATATTAGAATAGCATGGTATTAGAATAACATGGGGTGAGAGGGTAAGGGAGGGAGTACACAAGAGTGAAGAGAATGGACATTTTACAGTAACAGACCATTAGAGAGGCATCATATCCTTGAGGACATATGCTTTTAAGTTTAAGCCCAGGAATATGTCCAGAAAAAAAAAAAAAGTCTTCAATTTTTTAAGCTTCAATACCCAGTTGAATCAAAGTCTACAATCACTGGAGACACAGATCTGGTACCAGAACAAAAGAACAGGAATTCAAGGGCTTAAATTCCATGTGAATTCCCCCAGGTTTGGGGTAGCAAAGATCACATTCCTAGGACACCTACCTCATCAGCTATCAACGATCTTTCCCTCCTTATAATAGTTCCAGCAATACTATAGATTTGGGGTGCCGGGCAGAACAGGCACATCTAGAAGGACTTTGGTCTTGTTGATATGGAAGAGTTCAGTGTTAATTCTTAAACCCAACCTTGGTGAAAAACAAGCCCTTCCCCTCACCATATCGTTGGAGGAGGGTGAGGTTGTATTTGACCCAGGCAGCATCCTTAGAGCACATTAAACTGCTGAGCCGTGTCTTACACATTAGTCCAGCAGTTACCGGCCTCTGTAGGCTGAGAAAGGCATTGCCAGAAGGACACAGCTCTTTCTTCCCCCAAAAGTGTCCCCAAAATGAAGGGAAATAATGTACCCCTCCTTTTGAAGCTGTTTGTTTGTGCAGTATTTGCTTCTCTTAAAATGCTTATCCCAAAGATGAAAATATCCACCCTTGTACAGTTACATTAGTCAAAGCCATTGTTCTTTTTGGTGCTCAGCAAGACATGCAGGATTAATTAACACTTCACTGTAACCCTGAAATCTCCTAAGACTGTTGCCAGCATAGAACTGATGGAGAAAAATTTACTTAAGTAATTCCATTCAACTAACTATTGAAAACAAAATGACGAATTGGTACCTCTACTCAACTTTCTCTTGCAGCGAAGAACATTCATATTTAACATACTTCCCTCCTTTAATCTGCACTACCAAATTGATAGTGCATTATTTATGGGAAAATATTAACTTCTAATGGGTTGGGTTTGGTTTGTATTGTTTTGTTTTGTTTTATTTTATTTTGTTTTGGGTTTACATCAGACTATACAAATAGCAGTAGATTGAATATAATGAGATAAGATTGTTTTAGAAGCCTGAGGAAGCTTGGGTTGTTTTTAGAAATTGGTACATCACTTGGACACATGCCAGAGTATATTATTCAAGTATATACTATTGGGGTTCTGACTAAGGATGTGCTTAGAATTCAGGCCTTAATGGTGAATGATTATCTGTTAAATTGTGAGAGACAGACAGGGCCTTCTCTATTATTCTGAGCTTTGTCATTCCATTGTAACTTTACACCCTCTAACCCATTCAAAAATAGCCTAAATGTAGTGACATTTTCAGGAAAAGAAACAAGCCTGCTGAGTGTGTTGGAGGCTGCTGATAGCTTGATTTGAAAGCAGTGAAAGATATAGATAAATTCTTCCACAGGTATTTGACTGGCTCTATTTGCATCTGAACGATCACTGAAAGCTTCTGAGAAACCTCCTTTAGCACTAAAACACTAAGAAGCTCAATTAAGTCATCCAGATAGATATTAACTGGCTGAATAAATGCAATAGCAGCACAGAACAAAAATTAAAACCCAAACAAACAAAAAAACCCCAAACCAAAACCCAAAACCCAAGAATAATTTTACTTTTGTTACTAATCACCTCAAAAGAGATTTGTCTAAGTATTACATCCGAATTAGTAGCAAGAGTTACAAAACAGTGTGTCCGAGAGTAGTGTAAAAGAAATTAGCAAATGATTCAGTGTGTTTTGAAAATTTACCACTAATTATCTGTTTTATAAAAAAAAAAGGCTCTCGTTTAAGCAAGGACTAAAATTTTATCCCATTTGCCTAACTTCTTAGGTGATAATTATCAAAGGTGGTTTACTTTTTAAGAGTTCTGTAAATCCCGAACACCCAGGGGCTACTCAAACACATTGAAAACATAACTTTACCTTGATCATTTTCTCCC
>NW_009194680.1:14533-15964 GCF_000690835.1 Fulmarus glacialis | reverse complement strand
AAGGGGAAATTCTCGGTTTGCCCAACGGTGGGCTGGCCGTGCCCCTTGGAGTGTAACCCAAAATCTTCAGCCGCCCTGCCCCGATGCAGCCCTGCAGGTGCTTCACCTGCTGTGACCCAGGAGGAGCAGCATCGGATAGCTTCGGCTGGGGCATCGCTTTTTCGCCATGTGCGATGCACGGAAGCGCTGGAGGAGCACGATGCGGCGTGGGGCAGCGCCTTCCCCCACGAGCCGCTGCTGTGCACGCACCTGCTTTGCATGGGCAACAAACGGTGCTGTTAGGCCCAAGGGATTCTGCAGTTGGGAATGAGGGTTTGTGGGCATCACGGTGGCTTAAGGAAAGTCACTGTGCATGACCAGCCTGCTCACGTGTGCTTTTGCAGATCTCAGCAACGTTCGTTATAATTACTGTAATTAAAAACGGTTGCAGACAAGGGGTTTCCCCATTATGTTCTTTGATGCAAAGAAGCTGTTGTATCTAGCTACTGAGAGGTGACAGCATTTGCCTTCCTGAGTCAACCAGCGTGAGTTAATGGTGGCGTTCTCATGAATGGAGGTTTGCAGAACCTGACCTTCTACGTGTTGGGAGACACGAAAACTTACAGCCAAATACAAATTATCTTAATAAAAGACCTAGCCAACAGTTGTTAAATATAATGGCAGTTGTTACAGCGTGACTAACTTGTTACCATACGCAGATTTCAAATGAGACTAAAACTGGAATTGTCTCCTTTGAGTTGTTTCATAATATGTCCTCTGTGACAACTACTGTTCGTAACTTTTAAGAATTGCACATGGTGACTTAGCTCTCTTAACACCTGATGGTTCTCCCTTTGGAGATGAGAGAATTTAGGCACAAACAGCAGGCCCTGTAGCACTGGGAAGGGAGAAGCATTGCACAGAAGGCAACGCTGGGAAGCTCTGTAGAGTTGCCTTTCATTTCATCTTTTGGAATAAAAATCTGGAATCATCTCAGACCCGCCCAGTCCTGGGCAATAGAGATGAATGTCATGGGGGCTCCCATAGGCAACAGCCATCCACGTTGCTTTCCAGCTTCTTGAACCAGCCTGGACCTCTTATAGCACAGCACCTGCAGCACCTGTGCAGCTACAGAAAATATTGGCCCCGAAACCGTGCTTTGTGGAGCTGGTTGCCAGCCCAAAGGATGGCACAATGCCAGCGCAGCCTGCAGTAAATAAATCAGAGAAATCTTGTCACGTTTGGCTGGGAGCATGGATCAAAGTTGCAGAGAGCATCTGCAATTATTCAGACACTTCCAAGAGCTTCTTCCGTGATGGCCTCTGCTTCCACCGGTGCTTTCCTGGTTGGCTTTTTTCTGAGGCATATGGTTTTAGCAAATCTGCACTACCTTCCTGCTCGCTTGATAAGTAGAAGGAAGTTGTAGCAATAAATTAAAAACATAAACACTCC
>NW_009194680.1:13248-14502 GCF_000690835.1 Fulmarus glacialis | reverse complement strand
CAGTATAGATGATGGGGTTTAGGTAGGTTTAGAGAGAGAACAAGCAAAACTATTCTGAAAGTTGCTAAATGCTTCTCATTCTTAGAAACCATTCCCTGAAGGCAAACTTTAGTAATATTAAAAAAAAGAAGGGGGGGGGGGAAAGGAAAAAAAAAAGAAAAAAACCCACAAAGTACAGCATGTTTCTTGAAGCATGTTTCAGTGCTTGTTGCTGGAGACACAGTATCTGCTGCTCTCTTTTTCAAAATGCAAAATGCACATCTGTAGCTAGATTTCATCAGGACAAGGAAGCATTTCATAAAAATGAACATAATTGTCAGTTGCCCAACTGTGCCAAACAGAGGTAGCGAGACCTTTGAACACACATAGCCCTCCACACCCTCTGCTTCGTCTCCTCGTGTCCGAACCATGGGTACCTCTCTCCCTGGCAGCAGCAGCTTTTTTGGCTTTATTTACCGGTTTCTTTTGGAGAAGCGCCCTTTCCCTGCCCTCAGGACAGCCCTGGTCCTGTGTTACATGGGCCTTCGTATTTCACCTGTCGTGTCACCACACCAGTTACTCAGATACTCAGACACTGGGAATGCCAGTCTATGTGTGAGGTCTGTTTCCAGTTTAACGAGAGGTGGATATGCTCCAACTGCCGAAAAACCTGACATGCAGCCCATATGTTTAAAAATGAGCGAGCTGATGGCATGCTGCTTAACGCTGCCACTCCTGGGCTGAATTCCCCTGTGCGCCACTGCAGACCCTGGCTGTGGCACCCGGAGGGGACCACCCCTATGGACAAAGAGCCTCTCTGGGTAGCAGGGCTCTTCTACTACACATCCTCTTGCCTTGCAATGGTGCCTGGAAAGGAAAGGGGCTATGGTTTGGACCTCCACTGTACCCTGAATTCCAGCTGTAGCTTCTGCTCATTGTGACCGATGTAATTTAGAGTGGTTTAAAAGTGGCTTCAAGGACCAGCACCTCTGCAGAGGCTTCTGTGGCTGATGGAAATGGGAATACGGGCACTGAGGTGTGTTTATGCTTAGATATACCCTGCTCTGCTGATCTCTCCTCTTCGAATCAGCACCTGGAGAGCAGGGAAGTGGGTGCTGAGGGCGATTCCCCCTCAGAGCCGAGGGTCCCAAGCTAGCCCACCCTCTCCAGTTTGTTAGCGGGAGGCCGTGGGACTCAGGCAGCAGCTTACCACCGGCAGAATAACCCCTGGTGCAAACAGCGTTTGTGTGCTTGCCTCTTGTCTTGCTCCAGGCC
>NW_009194680.1:6903-13217 GCF_000690835.1 Fulmarus glacialis | reverse complement strand
AGGAATGGAAGCACTTCAAGGGCTTTGCCCGCTACTCCCCAGCTGCCCTCCCGGGTAGGGCTGGACAACCAGAGAGGTGGACCACGACCGCCACTTCCCCCCGACCGTCCGGGCTCGGCAGCACCACCGCCACCACCACCGCCTTCATCAGCTGTCAGAAACGGCTTCCAGGATCCAGGTGATGGTAAGCCATCCTCCCAGTTGTTTGCCTTTGATAAGAGACTGTGTAGCGGCTTTTGGCCTTAATACATCAAAAAAGCTTTGGGATAGAGGCTTTGTTTCTAGTGCAGACCTTTGATTTCTGACCAACAGAGGTGTCATTTGGGTCTCAATTAACCCTGCCAAGTAAGAACGAACTAAATATGCCATATTTAGTAGAACTGCAGAGTCGTCAATACAGTCTCCAAAATAACCCTTTGAAAAATAGCCTGAAAAAAAAAAGAAATGTATTCAACGTGCTTTGCTTTGCTATGATACAGAAATAAGGCCTAAAGAGATTGTTCTGACTCTTAATACGAATTCAAACTGTAGCTACGCTAGGACACTTTGGAAGTCAGAACAAGTTAGATGATGACTCAAAAGCAGATGAGGGAAGAGATTGTCAGAATGCTGCTGAAAATGTCAAGTATCTCTAGTGCTAGTGTTTATTGAAAAGGTGAGGTCCAAGATTGCTGTGTTTTAAAGATTTCATCGTGCTTTTCTTTTTAATTGTTTTCTATTTGCAAAGGACAGATAAATCTTTCAGCTAATTATGGAAGCCAAAATTGGTATTTCTGGCATTTATAAGGTTAGAAAAAGCAAGCAGAAAATAAAACTGTAACTCATGCTTTTGAAGCATCTTCACACATCAGATAAGGCAGGTGGGTCACAGACACATTTTTTCCTACATGAGTCATTTGCAGGGTTCAGAACCTGCAGCTGCTTTATACACTGATTTCTAATTGCAATCATTGGAAGTAAACATAGAAAAACTGGATCCCAGCAAATAACCACATGTACAACTGCCAGGCAAAACTTACTCAGCTGTTCATTACATTATGCAATAAAATATAACAATACTGCAAGAAAGTTATGGTTGCAAAGTCCTGAAGCAACCAAGTGAAGAAATGACAAAGTTTAAGATAGACCACATTTTCTTCCTTGGGCCTCCAAATTCAAGTACAGAACAGAGCTCCGTAAACATTTCTTATTATTTCAATGAAGAAACTGATCAGCTTGCTTTATTCTTTCGAATCCTATAGACTCAGTAAGTACATCAATAGGGCCCCTGTAGTCTCAAGAGATACAGTTTGAATTGGTGTATTTTTCTATTTTTGATACTAGTTACATACAGGTTTCTCTGTCATCATAAATTTTATCATAATGGCCCCAAATTTTGTTTTTCCTGTATAAAAATTAAGAAAGAAAAAACACCACCTATAGGTCAGTGTGCTTTTAATGATGCTTTTGAGCTCTGTATATCAATGAAGTATGAATATCAGAGAATTCTATACCCAGGAACAAAATACTGTTCTGAAGTAGGAGACACTATGCATTTCCGGTAACACGTATATACGTATGCATGTATGTGTTAAAAAAGCAGATCTACTATACATGGAAGGGAACATAGCACTTATTTCAGTGGAATTATGGCCATTTTCCTGATCTGTGATTTTGCATTAAAATGACTAAGTGATCAGTTAATAAGAATTTTCATGCTTAAACTACCTAAAGCATCTTCTTCCCTGACTTCCCAATAGGATGCTGGTTCAATACTCAGCTATATAAGCATTTTGTAATATAAAACATGTATTAAACATGATGTTAATGTCAATATACTTTCCTGAAGCTGTGTTGCAAAACTAAGGGTAAGTTGCGTGGGGTTTTTTTCAGATGAATGGGAAAGCAGATTTTCTTTTCATCCTATATCTGATTTGCCACCTCCAGAGCCATATGTACCCGCAAACAGAAGTTATCCCAGTAAACTAGCAAGAAATGAAAGTAGAGGTAAGTTTGTTCCACCTCTGCTGTTGGAATTCCAGCGTATCATCCTAAAAACAAGGTGGATGGGGAAGAGACTGGATGCTGAGGTTACAAAACTTCACAGGCTAACAGCCTGATCACCCTTCCCCACCACACAGAAAAAGCTAAATGCAGGTTCACAGGCCCTCTTAAACTTGTATTTGAGGGGGGAATTGTTTGGGTTTTAAGTTGGAACACGTATTGTAAGAGACCACCTCTGCCCTTCTGCTACAGGCAGCCAGAACCACAAAATCCGCTAGGACTTCCTCCTCATTTCCCATCTGAATTCATGCACAACTCATTCATTCGTGTGCCAACATCATCCTTGAGTTTAGTTATCCTCCCTCCTTAGTGTGTTAAACCTCTAATATTTTTTAAGACAACAGTCATATCTTCCTCTCAGCTTTTGTTCTCCTGGGCTGATTAAATCAGGATCTACTACACTCTGCTTCCAAGCTATGTTCTCTGATCATCAGGGTTACTTCTGTATACATTTCAGTTTGATTTTGTCTTTTCCAATCAGTGTTACATGCTGTTCCAGTTCAGGTCTCAACCATGTCTTCTACAACAGCACAAATGTTTCCTATCTTCATTAGTGGTATTTTGCCTGATACACCCAAGGATCAATTTACTTCTTTCACAACCAGTGACATCAGTGGCTCATAGTTATCCTGTAATCATCTGTACACTCAGATGTTTCTCTCTCTCTCTTCTGTTTCCAAATGATGAGGTTTTGGTTTGGAGAAGAAATTCCTGTTAGTCTCTGACCCTTCACTTTGCCCTGTTAGCTTTCATCCTATTTGTATTACTCCACGAAGAGAGGCGAAGTAATATATGCATTTTTAATGTTTCCTTTCATGAATTTGCAATGAAAATCTTCATATAGGGAAAAACATGAAGAGCTTTGAAATGTTACTGTATTTAGAGCTTGCCACTTTCATTGAAATTTGCATGTGTTGCAAGCAGCACTGAGAAGGTATGTGTTTGCATCAAATAGGAAGGCTAACAAGAGCTATCAATCTCTTTTGAGAAGGGGACAAAGGACTAAAACACGTATGCTTTCCAGACATTTGGGGATAGCGTTAGTTAAAAACTTTCTTTTGTTTAAAGTTCTGATGTTGTTTAACAAGCTAACTGGAAACTCTACAAAGATTTTTTTAGTAAAATGGCTAGGCAAAAAAATGAGTAGATCTTCAGCAGTTACTGAATTACTGGCTTGGATGTAAACTCCCATTTTAGAAGAAACCAGGAGGAGTAACACAAAAAACTTATTTACCTTTTTTTTTAGGTGGCTCTGGCCGAAAAGAAAGAGGTGCCCCCCCGCTTCCGCCTATACCAAGGTGAAATGGGTTCTGGCCCATCTTTGGGCAACGTCTGTTTTCAAGTTTCCTTCGAGTCAGCTCTCCTGTCCACATCATTGGAAAGTTGTCTGTTTTGCTTTATTTCCACTTCTGGCTTGTCAGCTGGAGCAAACTTCAGTCTCTATTACAGAAGTAATAGATGCAGCTTATGAACTATAGTTGCTCAAAGCTATAAATTTTATTTGCTTATACTGCAGGCTGTCATGAAAGGCATTTTGTGGACCATACAGAACATACGTACATCATGCTTACCGTGTCCAGCCCTGTCCCCTTGAAAGCTCCACGGGAGGTCTGGCTTTGAATTCAATGAGAGCTGGAACAAAGCTGTTTCATTCACTTTGGGTACAGTGGCTGTATTATTTGAATGATAAAGTATAATCTATTTTCTGTTTAAAAAACAGTTGCTGGGGAAAACCATGTAGCCAAGAGTCCCCTGGATCCTTCTTTGCATGCCTAACTTGGCCCATCTGCTTCAGCAAGCCATGGACCTACTACATGGTGACCAAGAGTTCATCCTAAACCTTTTCACTTCAGCTTAGCCAAGCAAATCGTATTTTAAACAATCCTCCTGCCCTGAGGATGGAGTGTGTCTGGCCTTGTTTTTATCTGCGGAGAATCTTCCAAAGAAAAGCACGAGTGAAGAATTCAGCAGCATAAAAATAGCTCTTTTTTTATCCCTCTTTCTTTGTTTTTTAATAGTGTTATTCTTTTAGTCACCTAATTCTTTCCTACTCTGATGTGGACCAGCCCACAGTCATCCGTGTCCTGGATTATTGTAATGCCCACTGCCTGAGACTACATGCGAAGAGTCCTCAGAAAGTAGTCTTGGTGCAAATGCAGCAATTACTGTAGTTGCAGGCTCCTTCTGTAAAGCATCACTAACACCAGTGCTCCACAGACTGCTTTCCAGTTGTTTCTTTGGTACAATTAAATGATGCGTTTTGACTTAAAAAGCTTCCTGGGGCTTAGGTCACAAATCTCAGAGAGATTGTATTTGACTTGCGTTACAGTAGAGCAGCTGAGGTCAAAAATGTGCGTAAGTGAAAGCCCTTTGATGTAGTGAAGGAAGTCTGGGGTTTGTGCGTTCAAGTGGGAGCATCAGCTCCAAAATTTGCTGTCTGCACTGGTTCAAGAGAAATGGGAAGATTTGGCCTTCTGAGTTTACCATGGAGCCTGTCCTTTCAAATTTTGCTGAAAGGAGTCTCTGCAGAGAGCTGCAAGGCTTACATTAATAGAAGAGAGAGTAAAGTATTCTAACATTGTGACAATTCGTTAATATGTTTAATGGCTTTTGAATTTTGTATATGAGAAAAGAGTTCATTGTACGAGTGCATTTTACAAATGGTTCTAAACGCGTATAAAATGCCTTTGGAAATTAGAGGAAGATTATAATTCTGGATTTGAAATATTGCTGAATGATAGCTCTTTGTTAATTGGACTTCTGAAGGTTAGCCCTGAAAAATTTCTCCTCTGTCTCCTCAAGAGTTTCTGTTTCTTCAACGTACTCCTTGGGATCCCTACCGAGCCTGTATCAACAGCCATGCTTCGCAGGGTGTTGCTCAAAAATAAAAAAAAAAAAAAAAAGAAAAACTAGTCATGTAGGTTAAGAAAATGTTTCTCTAGCATGGGAGACATAATCCTAAGTATGCTGTGTGGCTAGAATGAGGTCAGTCCTTGAAAATCTAGGGAATTCATCCGAAGAGAGTCTGAGCCCCGCTGAAGTGTTTGTGCGTCGGGCTTTTTGCTCTGTCAGCGGGCGTGGAGGGGCAGATCCCCTTTCTGCCCGACAGCCTGGACAGTCACAGTGAAGGGGGTGAGACAGAGTTGGATTTGGCCAGATCAAATTTAATTTGGCCTTTTCAGTGTTTGTTTACAAAATCTTGTTAGCTGTGATAGCGTTTGATTATGTACCTGGCTTTTACGTTTTTATATCTAATGACCTATTTTAAGTTACTGTTTATGGTCTTGAACCTGCAATTAAATGCGCAGGCGCAGGGATGTATCCACATCCGTAATTGCAGGATCGTGGCCGTAAGAGTTTCTTAAACAGATATTAGTGGGACCTCCATGTGACAGGTGCACCTTGGGATCAAACCTAGCGCAATACTGAATTTGTATATGTACTTTATGGATGTCACTTAAACAAAGTGCCTGTCTCTTTGGGATACTATTATGTGAATAGAAGTCCAAATAAGATTTTTAGAATAATAACTTAAAAGATAAATTATTGTATTCATGTTTTTAAACTGAAGCACTTATAACTTTCTAAGGAACGACATTTTGAATTTAAGAATACAATATTTTCAGTACCTTGACCTGCCAAATCCTTATTAATATCCAAATAGCTGTGCAGCCAAAAAAAAAAATATCCTCCAGAAACTATACCTTTTTTGTAACTTACCTGCTTCCAGCATGACTGGTTTACTTTAAGTAAGTCAATGAAAATGCTGCACATTGTTCTGCCAACTCTCTGCATCATTCAAAATATCCTATATTTGATCTTTTGAGCAAGGTTTTCTGAACAGAAGTTCTGGACCACTACCAAAGACTTGGCAAACCAGCTTCAGGCTCACTTAAAATGTGCTGTAAAAGGCCCTCAGTCAACAAGCCAAGAAACCTGAGCTGCTTGGGTTTTAGCACTTCTTTGTACTATAGAAACCTCTTCAGAATGGATGTTTGGCATATATGTAAAATAGCTTAACAGTGCAGAAGGAGGTATTTTTTCACCTAACAACAACTTTACTATTTATATCTTTTGCTATGAAAGTCCCTAGATATATTCCAGAACAATGCAGCATTTTATCATTCCAATATATTGCTTCACATATCAGTAGCTAATTAGAATATGATCAGTATTAAAGTATTTATTTCACTATGAAGTGTAAAAAAGAATGCAAAACATATTGAATCAGTGGTGCCTTACGACTTTTTTAGTCAACTTTTCTGCGTCTC
>NW_009194680.1:0-6881 GCF_000690835.1 Fulmarus glacialis | reverse complement strand
TTCCGAGTCCTAATGTAAATAGTGCCAACAGTAGCATTATGCAGTGTTTGAGCCAAGTCCTGCTGTTGTAATGTGCTCGGTCTGCTAACTTCAGACTGAGCTCAGTGTGTGGAGAGACTATTGGATCAGTCTTTAGGTGAGATGTAGGTGGGCACTGGTTAACCTCACAATCAATTGTTGGTATTGCTCTGGAAATTTAACCCTTTCCCAAAACCGGTGTCTCACTCTGCTGTCCGTACAGCCCAGCTGACTTCAGCGTGGTTGCATAGGTTATTAGAGGACTAAATTTGATTCACTGCTTGCATATAAGATTTAGTGGGTTTGTTTCAATGGCATTGTATTATAAACCTTCACACCTCAAACTATCTTTTTATGTCATCACTAAGACTCGCATTGTGTGACAACGGATGTTCATTTTTGTTTAATTCAAGTCAGTAAATAAAATGGGAATAACTTTTGTACCATGTGGCAATAATTTCTGCTCAATATTTTTGGAAGAAAAGCACGTGCTATGTCTGTTACGACTTTCTGCACCAGCCATTGGGAGAAGGGGTCGCAGTGATTGATGTTCAGAATTGTTAAAGGAAATGCAGCTTGTGATTTAGGAAGCATGTATTTCTGTAAATGAACTACTTCTTAAATAAGATCGCAAAGTTCTTGTTTAGAAGTCGGCATTTCCCAACACTAAAAGAATCATAAGAATTTTTTTTTTTTTCTGCAAGACTGAACTATTAAAGAAGTTCCTTAAATTGTCACTTGAAAAACTGGATGGTAGTTTCTCCTTGCAGCAACAACTGTTTACATGTCACTTGTAGAAGTAGGTCTCTGTTGGAGCAGAGGATGAGGGAACTGAACTGCTATCGTGCTTCACATATATTGTAAAGCAACAATTTTCTGTGCAAAAGTATGCAGTAGAAAGGGTACTTTTTGCCTTGGGAGCGAAGAATGGAGTTGGATGATCAAACTGGGATTGTTTCAAGCAGAATGTCAAATGTCAAGAGACCTAGAGAGGGGCCCTTCAGCCACAGGACACTGGAAAGGAGAAGAGTGCTCAAGGAAATACAAACCAATTGGCTGAATGTTGGTATCAATAGTAGAGTACAAATCACAATATAAAACGTGCATGTACGTAATACCGCATCGCAATAGTGCGGACACCGTTGTCTCACAGTCAGGTGCAAACAATCTGTTATGGCGGTACATTGACTCTGTATAACATATATTGTATGAACTTTAATCTTCCAAACGGTATTCACCAGAAAATAAGGAGAATCTCTTACCTAAGATATCCGGTAACACATTAAGTGTAGCTAGTTCATGGAATGGTTCTTCACGTACATTAGGAGAAAACGGAGATCTTTTAGCCTGAAAGGTGGAAGTGTCTGGACCATTCAGTTAAAATGTAAACCTGGAGCACTGGCAAAAAGGGGAGTGTTGGAGTTACTCAGCAGAAGCAGGGCACACATACCGGTTCTCAGTCAGTGAGTATGCGGCAGGTAGGTAGGCAGACTAAAAGAAAAAAATGGAAACCGCGCGTCTTAAAAAAGGGAGTAGCCCTTCGGTATGTTGCCATTTTGAAATACAGTTTTGTCTGTGATAAATGTTCTTCAGTGTTAGGAGGACCTCTAAATCTGGACTTCCAAAGCCACACAAGACTACGAAAGAGAGAGAAGTATAACTTAAAACATAGTGTGAGCAGAAAGTAACATGTTTTTATCCGATGCCTGAAGTGTGAGCTTTTTATAAAATATTAATTAGTTCTGTGAATATTTTTTTGCTTAACATTTATTTTGTATGTGGTTTTGTTCTCCTTGTTTTTCTGTCCTATGACAAATAAATTTTACTTTTATTTAATTGGTGGTGCAGACTGTTACATTGAGAACAACCACGGTTGCTTCCTTGCAGAAACACACGTTGGCTTTAGCAGGAGCGTAACAGCGAGCCTGGCGGGAGCTGGGGCGGGTTGTTCTCCTCCCCTCCTGCCTGCCCTTGCGCAGCAGCACAGCAGTAATGCTCAGAGGACTTTGGGCCTCCGTGCAGTCAAGATTAGACACCTGCAGATAAGGAGAAATAATGAGTTTAGTTTAGGATAAAGAATGATTGAAAATCTGTGGTCAGTGATGCTGTACTTGTAGATGGCTCTGTGTGAGTTATGGGCATTGGCTCTTGGGGAGATGACAAGCTAGGCACTTGCCATGGGGAGATGACATGGAAAATCACTCTAGTTAAGCACAGATTTTTGTTCCTCTTATCTCCACTCACTAGGCAGAAGGCTGCCCAAGAATATCAAACAAATGAAACCCTCCTTTTGACTTTGGAGCCTTGTTCTTGATCTTGGATGTTAACCTTTTCAGATAATTTGGACCAGGTTCATCAGAAAGGCTCTTTGATAAAAGTCCAAAGGAGGCTCAAATTCAGGCTGCACTTCCAGCTTCTCCTCAGAAATTAGAAAGGTCATTTAAAACCCCGAGCTAAAAAGCTCCATGCTGTAACTCATCTACCTTGCACAGACTTAAGCAGCACGTTTACTCTTACACAGATGGTGGATCCTTTGACCTCTGTGGAGACTGCTTGTTGATACTTTAATTTTACAGACCAACTGGGTCAGAGACCTCAACTTTCTTAAAAGGCCACAGACACTCATGGCTCAGGTGTAGCCTGGAAGCCCACCGGTCCCGGTGCCTGGGCTATATAAATAGAAGAGCCATGATGGAGGGCGGAGGCTGGGAGTTTCTGAGCTGTAAAGGAGCTGGCTCAGCAGGCTGAGAGACCTTTGTTTGCAGATCTTAGTGGCAGTAGCCTTGAACGAGCACTCGGAGGTATAAATCTAATGATCAGCTAGTAGGACTGTCCATCTCATGTTTTACCAAAGGAAATATGGTTCTTTCTGGTTTTCAAGAAATTAAATTACTTGCTTGACTTCAGGAAGAGGGAACTGAACTGAGCATGCTGTGACCTAGTCAGAACCACAACATAGTCCTCCCTCCATTTAACGCAGAAAATGCTATTGCTTTAAAATAAACCCACAGACTACACTGTAAAACAGTTCTGACTGCTCCCTGCGGTTGCAGGAAGGCCCACGTGTTGCACGCAGCACACACAAAAGTATCCAACTCCTTTGATCATGGTTCAACAATTTCCAATGACCTTCCTGCCCTGTGTGCACAGGCTGCTCCCTTCTGCCCTCTCACCTAGTCTGACTCCATTTTGCATTGAAAATAGTAAGTTGGTCCTAGCCCATTATCGATTTGGGAGCTAAATATTGGCCCATACATCTCTGTACAACAATTAATGTTTTATTTAGGTTAACTAACAAAATAGATCAAGAGCCTTCAGGATTTGTTTTTCTCTGGCTAACAGTAAGTACAATGAGCAATTCTTAACAGCTGTTTCTGCTATATTACGGTTCTCTGAGAATTACCCAAATATGTAACATGATGTAAGCTTGATTCCAAGTTTCATTTTCTGTTACACTTTTAGAGGTCCTATACGTTTTATTTTATACATAATGAAACTGTGTGGTTTACTGTAATCTTCCTAAAAAGTTCATACATACTCTTCCAAGCTGTGAGGGTCTGGAGCATACAGTGGCATGCTAACTTTAAAACCAAATTTTTTTTTCATAAGCAAAAATGTTTCTCCCCATACACACGAACTTCTATCTGTAAACAGAGCTGTGCCTGGGCTCCACTTCCCCTTTCAATTATATCACAATAAAAATTCTGCAGAGCACATGAGGGCCTCGGTAACCTTTCCTGTACCCTGCTGGTTGTTGTGCCTTTGGGGTATCTGTGCTGCTTGGTCTACGTGTGTTTACACAAATACAGACTGCTAATGAAAAACTCTGGTGAAGCATAAAAGTAAACAAGATGGCACTTTGTCTCCACATTGTAGATATTGCAGCAGTGCTGGGAATAAAAAGCAATACGAATAATTTCTGTTTCTAATGTGAGCTAGTAAAAGCCTCCGAACACGCGGATTACCTCCACTGACTAATGTACAGCTCTTATAAAGACACCTCTGAGCAGAATGATTGTTTCACATTGTAGGATGATGTATTTGACTTCAATAATAACTTGTCTTTTCTGTAACTCCTGAAAGCATTCCTCTAGGAGTTAATTAATGCTGCCGTAAGTCTCAGAAGATGCACATCTGACGACTCCCTCCCATTGCCTTTCTTGTGCCTAGGAAATCTCCCAATACAAGCTTCATTAGTCCAGTCATTTGCATCCTAGCAATGTAAGGGCACTCTTCTTGTGTAGCAGACCCACGGTAAGCAGCCCTGCTACCACTTCCCAAAATGAGGCAAAACTGCTTGTTGTCTGTCTTACAGCCCTCAAAGGCTGTCAGGTGGGAGCTTAATGGAAAAGACAATCTCTCAGTTGTGTTAAACTTTCAATTTCTATGATCAAAATTCTCTGGAAAAGACTGCATAATGAATGCCTTCTGTAGTGGATTTTTCACTTGTTAAATAAAAAAAAAAAGCTACTGGTTTATTCTGTTCTTTCATAGGTAATGGAAACAGATATTTGTATGTTAAAATTTTGATACCCAAGGATCTTCATTTCAACAGAATTAGGACACAATCATTTGAAACAGTTATGAGCATGCACACTTTTGTTATTTCCTGCATTGGCAATCAGGCTCTTAATCTATCTAAAAATTTCAGCAGAAGTCCAGGTACAGAAATAATCCTGAGGAAAGGATGACTGACACAAAAATACTTTGATTAAAACACAGAGAATAAATTGGGTGGCTGCTGCTAATGCTGCCTGTGTCCAACATCAATCTGTCTACTGAACAAAAACATCAGTTCAAATAATCATTACTTCAATCTTAAAACACCTATTTATGGCTTAAGATACAGCTTCTGCAGAAGCTACATTCAAAATGTAAGATAGAAATCTATCATGAATGCTGTCCATATGATATTGTCAAACTTTCTACTCTACTACAATAGGGCACTCTTTAATTTTCATAATTTTTCCTCTCTGTTTTTACCATTCTTTTTTTCTTCCTCAAATAAAAAAAGTTATTTTCTCACGAATGCTAGGGTTTAGCCTACATAAATACCTTTCTCATTCTGAATATGGGACTGTTCGTGTTATTTAATTTTTTGCTAGAATACAGCAGAAATCTCTGCCTAAGCACCTCTAAGGTAAAGGCAGGCAGAGGGGTTGAGGACGGAGGGGCTCTTGGGGCTCCCTCTCGCCAAACCAGGAACCGCTGATCCCTCCCTGCAGCCGGGGCAGGGCTTTATCACTGCGCAACTCCCTTTTCAAAGCCATTCGCCTCCCAAAGGAGACCGCTTTGGCTACGTTTTACATTTATTTGTGTGCACAACTGTTGGCTCCAAGCTTGTGGGAACTCCGTACCCGGTAAGGCGCATAACCAATTCCCTTCTGAAAATGTTTTTGTGTTCACACAAAGATGGGTGTTTAGGTAGTTCTTTATCTCACATCCTACCTGATTTGAAGTAAGCGTGTGAAAATGAGTCTTTCCTGTCCTCTATTCTAGCAGAAATTTTAGTAAATTACCAGTGAGCCCCCGCGAGCCCTGTTGAGCAGCAGAGGCGCCGGGAAGCCCACGCGGCTGAAGGCCAAGCACTCCCAAGCCGTGAGAGAAAAAGGCGGCTGGAGCACGCAGAGCACTTGTGAAGAGAGCAATGTAAAGGCTATGGGTGAAAGTCTAGGCTTAAAACCCAGCCTCTGTTGTAGGTATGTTGATACCGGAACTAGCGAACCTCGTAAATAATATGGCCATTGTGCTGCTTGTCAGAGAGTGCAGAGCCCGTTAGTACTTTCTGTGCTGCCCGAACACCAGCCCTTGCTGCAGACTGCTCAAATCCTTCTGTTGACTTTTTTTTTTCCTCCCTATTTAAAATAGAAACTTACACTTCTGCTATTTGGCCAGTAGCTTGGGTTGCTAATGAAACTCTGGGACCTTTGAAAACATACAGATATCCTGTTCATTTCCTCTAAATATATAGTTTATTCTCCTCAACTGCGCCTGCAGGTCTGCTGCTGCGCCTTCATCCAAACGCCTAGTAACTGTGGGGTTGGTGTGTTTGCTCCAGATTATTGCTGATTTAAAAACAAAAATCCTGCTGTGTGTTTTAAGAGAACCACCACATACCCTCCCTGCCAGGACCTTCATTCCTCCCTCTCATACACATACTGGCCACTTACGTAGCAGGGGGGAAATTGTAGATCCATTTTTTAGCTGCAAACATTTCTAATATAAGGCCAAGTACAAGCATGCATCGTAAAATGAGAAACTTCATGTGTTTGTGTTTGCTTTTAACTAAGCAGGTGGGAATAGGTATGATGCACCTCCAGCCTAGGAATTTCTCTTTGTGCTGAGAAATACTCAGCCTCTGATGCAAGAGAAGCTTTGTGTCCTGTAAGTTATCTAAACTTTGCATTCTAAGCAATCAGAGGCTTGATACATTATGGAAGAGCACGTTAGGCAATTAACAGCAAGAACATTCCCTGCAATTATCGCCACGGAATTTTATTTTAAACACTTGTTTCTAGAGCTCTCTTCTTTTACTATTTTTTTAACTAGCTTTAGTTTCCCCCCCGTTTTCATACAGGAAATTATTTATTGTTATGAAAGGCTCTAGTTTCAACAGCAGATGACAATTATGAGTCCAAACGGCAGTTTGCCAAGCCCTGCTGAAGCACACGGGTGAAAGGAGGGCTTCCCTGACGCGGGGGGCATCGCTCGCTGACCGCGGCTGGATGAAGGCAGCGGGTGCGGGCACAGGGCTGCGTGCGCTGCCTGGGTTGCAGCAGCTCCTTTCAAAGCCACCTTTGCTGGCTCCATCGGCCGCCGGGCAGCGTGGAGGTAAGCTCCGTGAGCTAGCCGGCTGGCCGACC
>NW_009194679.1:139142-190468 GCF_000690835.1 Fulmarus glacialis | reverse complement strand
AGGCCAGGGGTGGCAGGCCCCACCGGGCCTCCAGCCCCTCGGGGCTGTCTGGGGGCACTTCACCTGTGACACCCCCGGCTCAGAGCCAGGCCCCTGAAATTTTCCCCCGCACCCGTTTCCTCCATGGGAAAAGCTACCCATGGCGGAGGTGTGTGTGAATCAAATCCCAGCCCCCCTGGCACGGCACGTTCACCTGTACGGCGTCGCCCAAGGGTAACCGAGGGGGCCTTCCCCCCTTTATCAATGGGTGGGTGCACCTGCTGCAAATTTAGAGTAAAACTGCTATTGCAGTGAGAAGTATTTCAGTGGCAAACTGGGGCTCATGGGAGGATGGCTTCAAGGATCGCTGCTGTGTTCTCCGGCCCCCAGGCCATCTAGCAGTGTCCTCCATGCTGTGAAAGAGGGAGCAGTTGCTCCCCGTGGCGGGAACTGATTCAAGATTTTGGGAGGTAAGGCTGTACAACATACGGTTTTGTGCAAAGTGGGGAAGAAAAAAAAGTCAGTTAAATGGAGAGATTATAATCACCTTGGTGTTGTAAATCTTCTCAGGTTTTGTGAAATAACTGTTACAGAAAAATAGGTTTAATTATCTTGCAAATAAACCACAAGTCTAGGTTGAGTAGGATATGAACCCAATGGCAAGACAGGCATTGTGTAGCCATAGTTTCTCTTTTTATTTTTACAGAGCAAGGAAGTTTGAAACCATTGAAGATTTTCTCCTTTTCTTTGCATAAAAGAGCCAGTCTGTCACGTGCAGCCCTCCTCCATGAAAGTTTAGGTGAAGGTGAAAAGGTAAGCTGTGGAGAGGAAATTGAGAGAGACCGCTACGGAATAATAAATCTGAGCAGTTCTGCTGCACACTGGAGTCACATTCTGGAAAAGCAGACATGATTTGCTGGGTGCAAGCCTCAAACTGCGTGTGACCAAAAGTAAAGCTCCTTGAAATGAGAATAGACAGAAAAAGCTGCATTAAGGAGTTAAAGACCTTTCATCCATCCCACACTCCACAAATCATGAACTAGGTCAACTTCCTTTTTTCTTTTTTTTTTTTTATTTCACCTTCTCTTTAAATGGATATGATCTCTGTGGACAAACTAGACCAGTTCTGGTGAACTCTGTCTTGTTGTTTATGTAAGACACTAAAATTACTTTAAAATACCTGCTTTTGACCTCTAATGTGGCAGCTGATAAATTCGTGAAGTTTCACATTTCTTTGATGGTTGCTTTTTTTCCCTTCCCTTTGAAGATAGTGACTCTTTAGAGTTGGTAAAGCCCTTCCAAAGAGGCTAAAACGTCTGTGGTGAGTGTTCTGCTAATGCCTCAGGGAACTGAAATATAAGCATAGCTTGTTTTATAACCTTAAAGTAGGTAGGAGCAGAGCTGTCTTATACTTTTCCTGCTCTAAGACAAACCTACCTTCATCAGTCTAACAGAACTGAGCAGCAGGGTGAGATGCATTCTGAGAACAGAACAGTGTTGAAATCAAGTTTTCTGTGATAGTATGGCTACCTGTCACTATTGTTTTTTAACTTGGGTGCAAAGTCTGTAACTGCCGTGGCTGCCCTGCTTCCAGATTCCTTTTGCTGCCTGCTTAAAGCTCCCTGCAAGGTGGGCTACACTTCAAATGCTGTGTAGCAGACAAGAGTCTTAGTCAGACATCCTGGGTGGGATGCAAGATGTGTGACGGAGATACCATGCTATCAGTAAGCCCTCTAGCTTCTCTTTGTAATGGAAATGAGGAAATGAGACACTTCTAGGATGCAGTTCATCTCACCTGAAGGTAAACCTCTGAAATAAGTCATCTGAATCATAGTCTAGAAGTGCTTGTTTCTCAGTTGACTGCGAAGGGAGCCGATGCTGAAAATGTCAGCAGTTAAGTGAGAGACATCTCACTGGGCGTGAGAGGTGTGTACCAACTAAGTTCTGCTAGTGAGCAGATACCCTGCTGAGACCTGGCTGGGGAGGGCCACAGCAGCTGCTTTACGTAACGGGCACAGCAGCATGCATAGCTCCTGTCTGCAAGCTGCTAATGGTCTTAGCCCATCCTCTCAGTCTCATTTGCACAGGAAAAAGCTTTAGTTTAATTTAATACCCTTTTGCTTTAGGTGTTTAAACTAGAGTAACTGTAGCTGGAAAATTCCTATCAGAGGACCAAGACATGGCAAGATAAATTACATGTCTGAAGAAGACTCTATGAATATTTCTGCAGCTAGACACACAGATTTTTGAAAATTAAGCATTTAGGCAATAAAATGCCTGTCTAGTCTTCTGTTTATTGCTGTTGAAAGCCACTAGGTGGAACCTAAATACTGCCTGAAAGGATGAGGAAAATGTTTTAACAGACTTCAAAAGCTGAAAAGAGTGAATTTTTACCACACAAGTTTTAAAAAAAATCTGTAGGACAATTTACCTTTAAAGATGTGCCAAACACATGAAGATCCACATTTATATATGCTCTGTAAAATTTCTGCTGATTTGCAGTAAGATTAAACTTGTGTTGTGTGTCCCCCTTGCTAAATCAAGGCTTTCCCAAGCATGCATTCACCTGGTTCAGTGAATTAATGCTGGTAAAAGTGGACGGCTAATAGCAGCTGTTTAGTAAAGGCCTTGTGAAAGCAAGCAGGCGGGCCCTTTGCAAACTGCCTTGCCGATGTGTTACACATTTGGCTTTTTCTTTCATATGGAAGAGTTTTGTAAGACAGACACTCCCAAGGTAGGGAGGAATGCTGAAGGTTATTGGGAGCAGCATGCAGAAAAGTTTCCCCTTTCTGAGGAAACCTGTTAAGAAGGAGCAGGATTTGAAAGATACGTCCTAGACCTTCTCTACACAGGCAGGCATCAAGCTAGAAAATAGGGTGGCTAGTGTAAGAATAGATGTAGTTTTGCCCTCAGTCTGGACCAAGGCTGTTATTAAAAAATGATAGTTGTTCCTGATTAGCTCCATGACTGTCCTTAACAGCCCTACTGAACAAATATGTGTTTAACTGTGTGTAAAGCTGGTGTCAGTCTGCAGATGTCAACCGTATTGCTGTGAATTTACATCCGTCTTGCTGTTAAGAGCAGTGAGCTAATCTCATACATATTCCATATGATCTTATTGCCATATCTTGCATTCAAATGCTAACGAGAGAAGCGAACCAAAGGAATGACTCTTCAGACAGCTGGTTCATGAATTATTCCTAGAAATTCTCTTATACTATAGTATTCTCTTTTTCTAAACTCCTTTGCCTGGCTTGCCATCCAGTTCCCTGCTGAATTCAGTTTTGCTGGTGTTTTGCATGATTCAGTTCTTTGTTGCACAAACCAGCTACCAACTTTGGGCTGTGGCAGTATGAAATAAATAGCAACAGTTTTCTCTGCAGACATGGTGTATCTCCTAACAGGTTGTCATGGCTTGCCTATCTTTCTCCTCTTCTGATTTTCTGTGTCCCGGGGGCAGCCTAGTGCACCTGAGATTATCTCAGCAAAAATACAGATCAACAAAACTGGCATGCTTGCCTTTCCTTGTCAACCTCTGTGAGAAAGGACTGGCAACACAGCTCCAGTCTTTTTATGAAACGGGATGTTTCGGGCTTTTTAATTGTTTGATAGGTTCAGTACTGTTGGTTTTGTTTCTTAAAGAAGCTCTGTAGTAACCTAAAGGTGTCTGAGTTTAATGTATTCATTTTAATTGGCAAGTGGTGATGGATTACTTTGTCATGTACAAATGCAGGGGGGGTTTTGAGTAAAACCAACACAGCTCCAGTCTTTTTATGAAACGGGATGTTTCGGGCTTTTTAATTGTTTGATAGGTTCAGTACTGTTGGTTTTGTTTCTTAAAGAAGCTCTGTAGTAACCTAAAGGTGTCTGAGTTTAATGTATTCATTTTAATTGGCAAGTGGTGATGGATTACTTTGTCATGTACAAATGCAGGGGGGGTTTTGAGTAAAACATTATTAAAATCAGGGGAATACGTCCTGCTGAGTTTGGGTGGCTTTTGGAGCTGGTCCTTGGGGTATTTTAGGCATTGAAGGATCTCAACATGTGGTTGAGGCCTGCCTTCTCTCCTGCATGTGAAGCTTTAAGTCCCATTTGATTGAGATATGCCTGAGGAAATGTCCTGTTATTCTACAGTTTTGACCCAATCAATCCTTTTAAAAAACATTGTTCTTCAAATTACCCAGGAATGATCCACTTGTCCTTGAAACATTGGATACAAAACACGAGCTAGAACTAGATAAAAATCAGCAAAATTAATCTCCTATGATTTTTCCACTAACCGTAACCTTGTGTAACAGAGGCTGGATAAGGTGCTGTGAAGGCTGTTTCCAGGTTTGAGCTTGTGTACTGCTTGCATCCCTGCTCCATCCTAGCATGAGATACCGGTGTGCACCCTTCCCCTTCTCTGATACTCTGCTTTCCGTAGGAAAGAAGTTCAAACATGCAACAGATACAGTGACCTTTCAGAATTACTTTGGTAGTCTCAATAATCCTCTTTTGGACAAACATCCATTGTCATGTGCAAAAAAAAATTCTTGCCTTTTTACCAGCATTTTGTGCAGCTCTGAAGAGGAGTCAGGGACTGATGTGTCTATGAAAATTCAGTTCTCTTTTTTTCTTCAGAAAGGTGACATAGCACACAAGGGAAATGTAAAGACAGTCATATTCCATGCATCTCTCTTTGCTCGTAGGCCAGCTCATGTAATGGGTGTTGTGGTGCTCATCACTCGTATATGAGCATCAGTACTTTTCCGTGGAGAAACCATCACCATTCTCAAGTCATACTCCAGAGTAATGGTTCTGTCTCTGCCTCATTGTGCTCTCCTGTTGTGGAACACGATACAGTTGCTTTTATTTTTTCTTGACGCTAACATGCATCTTGCACACCTTTCGTAATGTGGGGGATCCAAGCAGAAGGGATGTTGTCTTCAAATGCTTTATGATTTCCTTCCTGAAACAAGAAAGGAGTAATCTAATTTTGTTTGCTTCGGAGTTATTTCTCTGATCGAGATCAGAGATTTGAAGCTATTTGTTATAATAAAGTGTTTCTGATTGTGATAATAAGGTAGCTGGTGATCCTTAGCATCTTTGAAAAATCAAGATGTTACCTGCTCCAAGCTAACCTCGCTGCCAGTGAAAGATGTTTTCATGACAGCTATGTAGTTTGAGAAAGAGCTAGAATATTTCTTTTTTCCTGCCCTGGATTAAAAAGAAGTTGTGTCTATTTATGTTACTATCAAAAAGATCTCCTCCTTGTTGAAAACATTTAGGAGGCCTGCGTCTTAGCCAAAGGACATAGTGTTCTTTAAAAACCAGAAAAGGACTTGACCATGCCTGGCCTTTGCCTTGAAGACAGAGACACTCCTGGAGCCCAGCTGGGGAGGGACAGAGAGACATCACCCAGTGCTTCACTCTCTGGGAGAGCAGGAGGGCTTCCCCTCCTGGAGCCACCAGAGGGATCAGCGTCTTCCAGCAGGTGGGTGAAGAAAGTGCTGTTAACACGTCTTGCTGTGCTCTGACCAGTGAAGCTGTGTGCACTGTCCTCTGGCTGGGTGTGCTTTTCACCCCTCGAACTGTGTCGAACCTACCCAGAGCTCCCTGCAGACAAAGCATGGCTGCACGGTGCCCCTCAGCCCTGGTCCACGTGTCAGCTATGCCAGCTGCCCAAAAGAGACAGCATGTTGAAAGCTGTGTGTTACCATCGCCCAGCTTCTCGTCCTCGCATGTCTCCTGTAGAAGTCCACAAGGCAGGAAACAGCTGACCCGTAGCTGTGCATGTGCTGATCCGTCTGTCACTAAATATGTATGTTTATGTCTGTGTGTGCATATACACATGTATGTATGCTTGCGCTGCCAAGCACTGCCTAGAGCAGCTGTGTTCTCTGTCTCTGGAGACACTAACCTGAAGGCCTCTGCTCAGTTGTTGGTTTTCAAAAAGTGCAGGAATGTAGGACTATCTTTGAGGCCATTAAGCTTCTCAAATTTGGCTGAAACCAGTTAGCAGATTTGAAAGTTACTTGGGAGCAGGGCTGGCAACCAGTGTTGTTACATGAACCCTTTTCCAAGGAAAACCAAGCTAAAAAAGTACTGATCACATTTTCCAAGCAAGCTTTTAAAATTCTTTGGAAAACAGACAATTCAGGAATGAGTGTGAGGCAGAGGAACCAGGAGATCCAGAGTTCCCATCCTTACTCCGATACGGACTCTGCTACTGAACCCTGTGCCCTGTTTCCATAGCTGTCCAGCACTTCCCTCCCAACCTCCCAAAGGCATGGCGGATGTGTTTGTTTGTAGCATGCTCTATAAAGGCAAAATCTTATTATCAGCGTAAAAATAGACTCAGAAGATTTCAAGTGGGCTGTAATGGAATAAAAACGTAGCAACAAGATGGCCCAAAACTCCTTGCCTCTGGAAAAAAAAATATGAACAGGTTCATTTTTCTGTTGCTGTTTTTAGACGCAGGGAACAAAGCTTCTTAATAAGATTCAGGATCCTTGTTTTAAATAAACTTTTTGTGATGGTTTCTTCCAAGGAGCGGTAAAGCTAAAGGAAAGAAGTTCCGTTTGAAGCTCAGTGGGAGGTGGGGAAATGGGAATGTGTCCCAGTGTGGCCAGCACTGCTGTAGATGGGAGGCTGTTGTCTCAGCCATGGCCTGTTTGCAAGGGTTTGAATATTTGGCTCAACCGAGGATGCAGCTACCCAAGCGAGACACAAATGTGTGGGTTTGCTCTCGGTTTCAGTTACTGGGAAAGGCAAAATAAAAGACCTGTCACAAATATAAGGCACCTTCCTCAAGTGCTCACATTCCCTTTCCTGTGAAACACATCTGAGTCCCAAAGGCAGACAGTCTCTATGCTAATCAAGAAATAAATTGTTCTTTGTTCTGGAGCTCTCTTAAGGTAGATGGAGGAAAGATGTGTGTGTAATAAATAATACATAAACTGTGAAAAGCCAACTGTTGCTTAAGTGCTGGACATGATAACTGGAGCTAGGTGATTTGTATTTTTTCCTCCTGGGAAAAGTAAATGGACTGAAAATATGGTTTTGTTCCCAGCTCTGTTTCTGATTTTGCCGTATGTTTGCTGCTAGAGACAACAGTTTGTGGGTTAGAGTCACGAAAGTGGCCGTGTGTTATTCTTCTGTGCAGTTACTTCATAATATCCTGCCCCCATTTCCTCGTGTGCCTTGGGAGAGTCGTGCTCAGAGCTCCAGGCGTTCGGAGCCCTGTCCTCCGGGATGGGCAGCCCAGCAGATTTCTGCTGAAGCAAAAACACGGTCTGGAGGAGTGACTGGGACCAGGTGTTTCAGTCCCCAGGTAGCCCCTGGACACCA
Organism: Fulmarus glacialis; assembly: GCF_000690835.1. Classification (NCBI taxonomy): domain Eukaryota; kingdom Metazoa; phylum Chordata; class Aves; order Procellariiformes; family Procellariidae; genus Fulmarus; species Fulmarus glacialis. The sequence goes on along the minus strand of NW_009194679.1, from coordinate 183,157 downwards.
AATGAGAATGGGAATTTACAGATTCCCTTCTCTGTTTTTAGGGTTAAGCTGGATGGACTTGCGTGGTCCTGTCTACATACAGGCGTATCAGTTGTTCTGTGGATGAAATGTGTTGCTCAGCAGCTCTGCTCTTCTCTTCCACGAGAATACGTTCATCTTCCCAGTTATTGGACTGGACCAACATATGCCACAGAACAAACTGAAATGAAAAACATTGGATGGAAGGCTTCTGTATACTTTCCCACTTGTGAATTTTCATGTCATATTGAAGCCCTCCTCTGCAATGCAGTCCCTTGGTTCTCGTTGCTGATCGAGGTTTTGCACGTGGATTGCACAGGCGGCTGCAGTCCTGTGTACTCTGGTTTTGTTGTCTTCAGCTGCCAAGCTGCTGAGGGTCCTATGTACCTACATATATCTACAGTTTATGAGGTGAACAAAAATAGCAACTAGTACATAGGTATGCTGCAGCCTCACTGCATAAAATCTAACAATGGCTTTGTTTTAGGATAGTAAACAAGCCAAGTATCCTTTCCTCAGATCTGGTTTCCGTTAGAAATGAGTCAGAAAAGAATCTGAGAAGTGACCAGTCCTGAATGCTGGGAAGCTGCGATTCTGCTCCCAGCCTTATGCTAGTAATTGGTAGAAGCCCCTCCTCCCAAAGTTGCTGCTGCAAAGCTTTCCTGAACCACATTTTGGAAAGGTTTGAAGGCCAGCTTTTGAGTGAACAGCTCCTCTTCTGACACCGTTTCCATAAGCCTGCCTACTGAGCATGGAAAATCTCACCTGCTTCAGTTTTTAGGCAGGTGCTACTGTTTCAGAGTATGCTTGTGCTGACAAAGCATTGTCAGGTTTTCAAAGGGGTGAGTAATTGGCTGTTTCCAAGTCCCTCCTTTGCTTCTGAAGGACCAAACTGTCTGCAGACCCTTTAACATCCCTTCTTTTGAGTAAGCTTGGACCCACAGTTCAGCTTTGTGATTGGGTTTCTGTCTCCTTTGCCATTTTTGCTGCATTCAATTGGGTTGGAAATACTGAGAGTACAGCCTTCCTCAGGATACTATCTGTTTTCTTTGGCTTTCCCAAATGTAAGGCATCATGCAGAGCTGAAAATGAATGGGAAGAGAATGAATGAAAATGTTTTGAATCTAGAGGATTTGGATTAAGCTTTCTGTAAAGCTTTTGGTTTGAGGCTTGTCTCTTTTAAATTAGCTCACTATATAATAGTGCAGATATATCTACCACTGAGGTCCGGGCTAGCTAATGAAGGCTAACGCAGGTGATACTACATCCTTCAGACACTGGCATCCAATCTGCACTCTAATGGCTTTGACAAATCCCCTCAAGCAGAATTGTCAAGCTGACTCCATGATCAAATGTGCCCAAAAGCTTTAAAAGCACCACTGAGAATGTCAAACAGAACTGATGAGGTTAGATCACATCTGCATGAGGGGATAAATTGTTCTTGAGTGTAATTCACAAATCAGAACATTAGACTATTGTAATCAAACTCAAAGCGAGCTTCTCTGTAGGGCATAAATATCAGCAGCTGCTCTTCATACATGACAGATCTCTTTCAAAGCTTGTACATGCCTATTAATTCTTCTCCTGATCAAAACTTATCTGAAGGATGCCTCAACCTGCCAGAGGGTAGAGAAGATATCTTAAGCATCTTAATTCACTTAGGTAACTGATGTATTAATGCTTTTAGTGTGTTGGGAAATGCTCGTACCAATTTACTTTGCTATTATGTGAGTAAATTTAGAAGTGACTCATTTGTAACCTCCAGCCAGGACTGGTTGAAGGGCAGTGCATTTATCAAGCCCACGATTTCTGCAATGTGGAGTGGAACTGATTCAACCCCCATGGAAAGACTGGGTCAATATTTCTGGGTAGTCAGAAGTAGGAAGTGATCAGGATCAGGATGCAGAGGTACTTCTGCCAAATAAATGATAATCAAATCAGTCTACGAGTTATATTGGTAAGTACAGGACAGTACATGTCCAGTGGGGTTGAAAGGAGGTGATGAAGAGTTTGTATATATGAATCTGACCCTGTTTAGATCTCAGATCAGCAAAATATTTGAATGGTGTCACTTTCAATGGTTTTCAGAAGTGTGCTGAAATGTCTGGCTTGTACCAAGTCCATAGTCCTTTTCTGTGCCTTCTAGTATGTCTTCATTTGAGAGGTGTAATGTCTTGCTGCTCTTCAGGAAGCCTTGTTTGTTGTTGTATTGATTTTCTTATTTTAATCTCCACAGTCATTCCCACTGAGAATGAGGAGAGGAACAGGGAGTCACTCCATTCACTGAAATACAGCCTGTGAAACAGTTGCACCATCTGCTGTGACCCAGAGCATGAAACCCCGTGTGTTAAGACCACGTTGCTTATCAGCAGGGCAATTCAAACATAGATTACATGGAATACCTTTTGCCTGGTATTTGTTAGGTCTTACGGTGGCTTTATACTTTCTGGGCTATCAAACGCGTCTTTCCTTACAAAATAGGGAATAATTTAGCAGCTTATCTATGAAATGTTCTTAGTCTTCCAGTTAAGACATTACTGGATTGTGGGATTGTGTTGTAGGTGTGTTTATGAGGCATTCTTGTTTTCCTGCTAGCATTTCCTCTGCACAGTGGAAAAGTTCTGTATCAGTTTTCCAGAAAAATTGCACTAAAGAAAGGATGGCATGTGTCTTACCTACAGAGGACCCAGCTCTGGTGACCTTTCCACCTAGGCAAAAACTTACTGAAAATTACACTTACCTTTTGCTTAATTGGCTGTTCTGGTGGAAGCAATTCTGGCAGTGGGATAAATCTGGCCAGTGGTGGATTGTTGTTTTCCTGTAAAAAATATTAATTAACTTTTCAGTGTTGAAGGCACTAGTGTCCATTAATATGGTACAAGAGATTACGATTGGGAAATTTCTCTTTCAAACAGTTCTGGAAAAAAAATGGTCACATCTTCAAGTAAATAAAAATCGATCCACTCCTATTTATGGTAAATAAATAAGTACTATGTGAAGGAAACAACACTAAAAAGAGAAATGCTTTTAAAGAGTGACTCAGCTATTGTGGTTTTATAGGACAAGTGAATGAAACTTGTTTGGATTCTTCCCAGAATAAATATATGCACTTTTAAAGTTCTCTGGAGAATAGAAAAAGGAGCAGTAGTAATGCAGATGCACTAGTTTAATCTCCAGTCCACCAGATACTTTTGCATTAGTGTGGAGTGCACATGGTCAGTCCTAAACCATTCTTATGCTGCACATATATGTTTAACATTTGGAGTCCTTGAACATGTCTATGAAGCAAGAGTAGAGAGACTCACGTTGTCCTTAGTGCACTAAGCTGAGAAAGAAAGGCAAAGAAGCATTTGCTTGTACCCATCCCCTTAGACGTGTCCTTGGGCTGAGAGTTCTCTATAAGCAGAATTCTTGGTATATATTGTGGGATGTCTGGAAAACAGATAATAATAAATACATCATTTTTAATGGAGGATGGGTAATTCAGTGCCTAAGAACGTGAACTGGAGGATAAATCAATCCAAAGAGAATTTCTGTTCTTTGGTGTTCATTTCTCCTTTTTCTTTCCCCAGTGAATGTTCCTCGGCAGTCCCAGCAAAGGGATGTTTTTACAAATGTCTTGCTGAAAATCTCAGATCTGCTGTCCTTCCTCATGAGAATTCAGAACTGCAGACCAGAAGGTGGATCATTGCAGCTCATGTTTAAAGCAGCAAGTAGCAAGTCAAAGTAATTTCAATACTAAGTTGTTGTTTCTAGCTGAACTGATGGTCACTTGTTCTAAATCACTCCGACACGCTTAGTGAGAAGTAATAGCACGTTGCTGTCTCCTCTGAACTCCTGAATTTACAGTGATAATTGTACGACATGAATCTGGGTTTAAGCTAATCTCCAGTTACCTCTTCCATTTTCATTTCACGCTTGCCTGCTCTGCAGTGACCCTCTTTAGACTGCTAGTTCTATAAATCTTTGTCACAGAGGGTCACTGGGTTTGATGGAAAGGAGAAAAAATTGTGAACGAAAAGAACTCTAATATGCTTTCTTCACTAAATACTGTGCCAGAGGTAGGTGTGCTTGCTCCCGTCTGATTTAGCTAGTGCAGATGCCACTGCTAAATGTGTAAACTAAATACAGTCTAGTAGGGGTTTGTTAATTAATTTGTTTACAGAAGAATTACAGAAACAATTTGGTTCAGCAAGAGCTGATCAATCAAACTTCAGCTGAAGAAACCCCGGAGTGACCCTTTCCACCTGACCTGCCAGGGGACAGGTTAGAAAATACCAGTAACACCAGCTATTGGCTGCTGCAGTGTGCGTTTAGTGTCCTCTGTGTGCGTTTGGGGGAAGCAGGGAGGGACTGCTTTTTCCACCTCAGTTGGAATACTCCTCCTTTTACAAGTATACCTTTGCCAAGAGGAAAAAAAAAAACCTGAAAACTTGCCAGTCTAATAAATATGAAGATTATGTAGATGAAAATCCCAAGGCCCTTGGGCCCTGACCACAGCGTTGTTTAGATGAATTGGCAGAGCCTGAAAACCTTTATCTCATCCCTCTGACCTAGGGTTATTCCCTTAAATGCCTTCTCCAGGCTCATTCTCCCGGTTCTCATTTTAGCTTCTCTCTTGTGGTGCAATAGAAGGAAGCTCGAAGCTCATGTTTTCTCTCTTTAAGCGTTGCTTGGAAAAGGAGCATTAATAAGACTAATATTCTTTCTGTGGATGAGTGTGTTGTGGTCCAGCCTGGATTGATGTGTAGATGTTGTTCTGGTACCTAGTATCCAAATACAGCCTCAGAGGCTGGAACAGTGTTTGCAAGAGTGTATGTCCTCCCATCTGTTTTGAATGCCATATCATCAGTTTTACTTGTGCTGGTGGGCACTGCCTGGTGCAAGGAGTCCCAGATTTGTGGTATCAGTCCTCACCAGTGGAAGGCCGCAATGCTTTGTCCTTGAGAAAGCTTCTTCCTTAAGTGCTCCTTACGCTTAGATGTAGCTGTCAGACTTTAGATGATCACCTTATCTGACAGTGGCTGCCTTGCAGGTCCCTGTGGGTGTACCCTAGATTCTGGGTTCTCCTGTGACAGGCACAGGTGAAGGCACTTTGTACTCTTGGCAGCATGAATTATGCTACATTGTAAATGTGGAATCTTTTATTCAATTAACATGACAGGTTGAGCTCTTACAGCTGATCATGAGTTCAACTAGTCCCTGCATTAGAGCTATGGTACATCCAATTGATGTACTTTGTGGAGGATGAGCGATTTACAGAAGTTGCATAGCAGGTCAGAAGAGGAGAAGGACATAGAGTTTCTTGCTTCTAGGAGTGAATCGGAGAAAGTTGTGTACCGTGTTTACACTGTGAAGCCCAGATCCTGCCTTATACTATGCTGTTCTAATCTATGCTAGATGACAATCTGAGCCTATGACAGTCTAAGCCTATGATTTTAAATGACAGTTTGAGCCATGTAGTTCAGGATCTGGACATTCTTTTGAGGTGCTTACATTTCAAACTAGAGTGCTCATGTTTAACATCCTTTCTGTCTCTCATAGCTGCTCCTGGATGGAAAAATCATTTGGCTTGTGGGATGCTATTTAATAAAAATAATTCTTTATGTCTGAATTTATAAGCTGTGATCAGTACCAACAGAGGAAGCTGTAGGTGATCACATCAGCGAAATCTTCATCAAGTGCTCCCCTCTGACTTTCATTTTCATCTCAAGCAGGGGGAAGAAAGTTCAGAGCTCTAATCTGCAATTGTCCAATGAAATTATGAGATTTGAATTTACACACTGAAGTTGAAAATGTCCTTGTGCAGGAAAGGACATCATCTGAAACTGCCGGAGTTGGAATATATAAAACTGCACGTACAATAATTTGTCCGAAGTTGCTATCAAAAAGAAAATAAGGGAGATGTCTTTGTCAGCCAAAATGTCACACCTTGCAGATTTAGAGCAGGATAAAGTGATTTGCTGACCTCCATACTACTCACAGGGGTCAAATAAGTCTTTTCCCTATATAATCCCACTTGCCTTTCTCTGACCCTCCAGCCCTCAGCCTGGGCAGCTGATAATGTATGGTGTCACTAATCCACTAGGTCACATACAGTATGAAGCTCAGCATTTTGCAGGTTGCTATCTGTCTTTGAAAAAAAGACCATGGCACAATGCATGACTTTATTTGCTTTTTACTATTTATCTTCATCACCCACTGACTTTCATCAGTAGTTCTGCTGAATAATAGCAGTAAGAAAACATTATGGAAGTGTACCAGGGGACCCTATCTCAGAATTACCAGTTATTCTACCTAATAGGTACATCCTTCTAGTAATACAGGCTGTTTATCAAAGCATCTGTAGACAAGAATTTCTTTGAAGCAGCTGTCTAGGGGAGGTGTTTTTCATGAGCTTGGGGAGAGAGGGAGTATAGCAGGTTGAGAATGGACCTGGAGCTGCGTGTAGGGTTTTTTGGCAGATGTTACATGCAGGACAAGATCTTGGGAGGTGAGAATGTGGAGCACAGGGAGCTTGTGAGCAATGTGTGAGACAGGTCATGTGAGAAGGTTACTAGTATGTATTAGAGAAATCGGAGAATTTATCTCAAGCTCTGCCAAGCTTTGTGCAACTGCCTACGTAACACTGAAGAAAGTTCCGGTATCTATTGAACTCATTTGCAAATAATCTGCATGAAAACTCTGTGTTAACACTGCTTGACAGCCTAAAGAATGGAGTCATTTGCTCACGTATAAGGTCATAGCAGGTCACTTCTCACCCCCTTAAACCTGCCAGTCTAGTACAACAATGATTCAAGGAGAAGCATGGGAATGTCTTCTGGTGGGAACAGTGACACTTCAATCAACTGCTCCTGCAGTTCTTGTGTCTGTTGCTGCATCTGCCAGCTTGAACAAAGTGTGATGGTGAATTTGTGATGTAGGAACTGGAAGGGAGCTTGTACTATACCCAGCCTTTGAATGAGACAGCTTGTAACTCGTTTTGAGCGGGTGAGGTTTCCAACTAGTGACCGATTCATGTGGGCTCATGTGCAATGTAATGCAAGGAAGGAGGCATGCAGTCTCCCCGTAAGTGTTCCTGTTACATCCCTGTGCACTTGCCTTGCATTCAGCGGCAAGCCTAACACCCCAAACACTGAAAGTTGTGTTGTATCCTCCCAGCATTCTGAGAGAGATATGAAACGTGATATTTAAGGTAGTAACGCGTGTAATCTTTTTAGTTTTGATCTGCCGCAAACCCTGGTTTTAAAGGCTGTAAGGTACCCTTGACTAGCATTTTCAGGCTTGGCGATCCTATTTTCTTAAAGATAGACTTACTGAACTGACTTATGACATTCTGGGATATTAGTTAGATGGGGTCTTTCACACTGAAATACCTTCTACAGCCTGTTCGCTCTTCGATTGTACTCTAGCATCAGATTCCCCCCTCTATTCTTACAGGCACAATTTCCATTTATTATACATAATAAAATATGTAGTAGGAGGCTTTCACTTGCTTTTAGGTATGTTGTGTAGTGTAGTGCACAGCCATTTAATCAGGAATAGCTACATTAGGAATCTTGCACAATGGAAGATGATATTCTGTGTATGCATAGTTATATCACAAAGGAAATCCTGAAGCAGAAAAGAAATGTGTGAAAACAAACACCCAGGAGTTTGATGGTGCAGGAGCTGAAGCTAATCTGTAAGGCCTTCATTTGTCCACCTGAGCATGTGCAACAAATGCAGTTCTCAATACAATTCTCAACTGTGCGGTCACGTGGTTTTTTCCCCTCTGGTTGTTAAGCAGTGCTAAGTATGGTACTTGTGTGGCCGCACAACAGCCTCCTTCGTGAGCTGCAGGGTCAAAAGGAAATGTTATGTGCTGTAAAGAGCCTAGAGAAGAGGCCGTGGGGCTTGGCAGAAGCAGTGTGGCATGCACCATTTTGGTAGGAAGAGTCAGACCTGTGGGCTGCAAGGTCAGTGTGAGGGATAGGAAAAGAAGTCACATGTATCTTTTGAAGGCAGATGAATTTCATTTGAGATGACAGTGTCACAATCACTTCCAGCCTTTCACTCCCACCTCTGCTTCTCCAATCCTGCTACCACTGCTAGCATAAGCATTCATAAACCAATACAGCTCGATGCAGCTCCCAGTTGCTGGTGGGAATGGGAAGGAGTGACAGGAGTGGGAAGTGAGAGAGTTGGGTTTTGGCAGCAGCTGGTAGTTATGTTGGCTTAAAGTAGTCACGGAACCACAGCTCATGACTCTAGGCGCTCACAGGTTTTAGTTCTAGCCATGCAATTATTATCTGTTTTTTCCAGATCTAACACAGTTAGATTTCTTTAAATTGAATATCCTGGATTTTCACTGCTTGTTTTGGAAACACACGTAATATGCTTTATGTACAGTGTACCTCAAGTTATTGGTAAGCACTTTCAAGTTCTTCATGTATTTCTATTTGGGGATCAAAGAGTACAAATTCCTGCCTGGGTTTGACTTACCCCACTATGGTGTTGTGGTCGTCTCCCTGCTGCCCTTTGACAGATCACAAAGCACACTTGGAAGCAAGAAATCTTGAACTTGCCCATGGGTATTAGTTTTTAGCTTTGCGCTACAGCAGCTCAGCCTCTCAGTTTGCCTCTCCTCCATCCATTTCCTTTCCTTCTCCTGTCTCTGTGGGCATATGTTTTAGGCAAGTAAGTCTCTCCCTTCACTCCACAGTAGACAAAATAGATATGTGAGAGGTGTCACATGTGGGATGGTTGCTACCAGGTACTCCTATTCCTGGTACCGAGATACTCTTGTTGGTGTGATGGTTGACAAAAGGTAGGTAGGACCATGTATTGGTGTGGTTCTGTTCACACTCACTCTCCACTCAGCTCTGCTGTTTTGAAGTGAGAAGCGTAAGCTTGTCCCCTCCAGTGGGAGCGCTGTGTCTTTCCTGGTGTCAAAGGCAAGCTGTCTTCCTGAGCTTGGGAAATCATTAGGGGCTTGGGAGCTGCTCACTTAGGCTGACAGTGGTGCAGGTGGAAAGCAAAGAAAGGGAGAAGAGGGTGAGTAATGAGGAAAAGGCAGGCAGGCCCAGTTCTCCTACCATCTTCTGAATGAAGACAAGCTGTGGAGCAATGTTCCTCAGCTTTCCTATCTGCACAGTAGGTATAACTGCAAGTCTTTGAGGAGTGTAGAGAGAATGAATGTTTCCATTGCACTGTGCACACAAAGCTTTTGCTATTGAGAAATGATCTTGTTTCGTCGTGTTTGTCAACAGTTGATGTTCTGTTGCTTTGCTATCTTGCCCATTACAGGGGCGAGAAGGCATTAGCAAGGGGTTCTGTTTGCTTCCCTTAATGGCTGATTCCCTTGCTGTCGGCTAAGAAATCATTAAGCTTGTTTAGAAGGAGACTGTGCAGATTTGTTTCTGAAAGCTTTACAGAAATTTGTGGACAAATTGTCTGAGCCCAGGGCATTTCCAGATTGCATATCCTTAATTGTATTAAACACTTCAGAGCCATCTGACAGATTGTCTCACTGCTCAACCATCTGGTCTGGAAATTTAGGCAAGCCTTACTTTATGGAGAAACTCTGAGTCACTCACACTGGAGTGTCATTAGACGGCCCCTGGGCTGCTCTTTGATGGAGAAAGGCTAGTATAGTGTCACTGCTGATAGTATGCTGATTGAGAGAAACATAAGGTTTTAGGGGCTCATTAGTTTTGATTAATCAGGTTAAAAATACTGGTTTCTTGCCTTTCTTGTCTTTGCAAGAAGACTCGTTACCCCCTCCAAGTTGAAACCATAAAAATTAGCATTGTTATTTTAGTTGCTTTATATTTGTTATTATAAATCTACAAAGCCCACTCCACTTTCAAAACAAATTCTTGTTGTCTTTTAGGTAGTTAAGACTTGTTTACTTGATTACCACAGCACTTGGAAGCTTTGATGCACTTCCTCTTGCAACACCCATGTGATGTAGGGAATATGGTTACCCTCGTAGTAGCAACAGGAGGATGGACAGAGAAATAAGATTATGTAGGAGAAGGTGACTTTCACTGAGGACTACACCAGCTGCATGAAAGCCACTTTAGTGCTGGTTTCATGCCTGCTGGTTTCTGTGTGCTCACTCTCTTTCCCCAAGGCAGAGAAACTCTGTAAATAACTTGCTAAGAGATTGCTGGGGGGAGATTGGGTGCCATGAGGCCCCTCTTGTTCCCAGGCCAAGCGTGCACCCACGGTGTGTGGTGGGCTCAGGAAACCTCCTCTTTCAATGGGGAGCTTATTTATGCCCTCTCATCATGTGCTCAGTGTGCCCTGTGCTGGCCAGCCCAGAGGGTTTGAAGGCGCTGGCTTTCCATATAAGAAAGCTTCAGCACTAGGTTTTCATTCTCTTCTGTAATGATGTGTATTCAGTGCTGGCAAGGGGAGGCAGGGTGATCGATCGGCAGTTAGAGAAATGCTTTCAGTTGCATTGTGCAGCCACTGCAGACTCAGTTTTTCAAGATTATTTTGGCCGATAAACCAAGCATTTCTATTTAAAATTATTTGGAGACTAGAGATCTATGTGTCCTTGAATCTGTCAATAATTAGGCCCAAGAATACACAATATTTCTCAGAAATGCTGTGGATCACAGAAGGCTCTATAGGCCTGAATTTCCAGAGAATCACTTTTAAATTTACAGAAGCAGCCTAACTTTGATTTGGTTTGAAATAAAATCCTGAACTCTCCATGTCCTGAAACCTGAGTTGTAGCTGGAGATGTATCTAGAGGCCATCCCGTTCCTCCCAATTCTAAGATACGAAGTAAGAGAGTCCAAGTAAGAAATGAACTCCGCTAAGCTAGAACTTGTGCCCCACCGTCAGACGTACAGCAGTCAGCAGTGGCGGAAGGGAATGCTTTTCTCCCCTCCAGATTTGCCAAAATCTTTCACCAGCAGGGCTGTATGTCTAGGAGACTGTCTTACAGCTTGCGTAAGGGACACGGAAGACTTTGCAGCTTCCTGCTTCAGCTTCTGTACATTCACCACATCATGGGACAAATGTTGAATTGCTTTTTTCTTCCCCTTTGCTCCCCTCTCTCTCCCTCTCTTACTCCTTTCCAACTCTTCCCATTGAGGGCATATATTAATAGGGAAGAACAGTTTCATTTACGCAACCGATCTAATCTATCACACATGGGCAGTCCTGCTATCAGTGCACTGTGCTTGAGTAAGATTCATTAATTGTAAGACACAGTGGAGTTCTTTCCTTGTTACCCATTTAACCCTCTTCCTCTGATTAGGAAAAGTCCGAAAGTGATTGCTCTGACTGTCTGGGATGATCCCAAGATTAAAACTCAAATTTTGAGTTCTGTATGCTAAGAGGGGCTCACTGCTCCTGGTTTCCTAGGGGTAATTAAAAAGCAATGCTGTGGAAGTGAAATGACATTTCAGTAAAAGAAAGACATGGAGCTGTTGGAGCAGGTCCAGAGAGCCACAAAAATGACCAGGGGGATGGAGCGCCTCTCCTGTGAAGAAAGACTGAGAGAGTTGGGGTTGTTCAGCCTGGAGAAGAGAAGGCTTTGGGGAGACCTTATTGCGGCCTTTCAGTACTTAAAGGGGGCCTATAAGAAAAATGGGGACAAACTTTTTAGTAGGGCCTGTTGCGATAGGACAGGGGGTAAAGGTTTTAAACTAAAAGAGGGGTAGATTCAGACTAGATGTAAGGAAGAAATTTTTTACAATGAGGGTGGTGAAACACTGGACCAGGTTGGCCAGTGAGGTGGTAGATGCCCCATCCCTGGAAACATTCAAGGTCAGGTTGGACGGGGCTCTGAGCAACCTGATCTAGTTGAAGATGTCCCTGCTCATTGCGGGGGGCGGGGGAGGGGTTGGGCTAGATGACCTTTAAATGTCTCTTCCAACCCAAACTATTCTATGATTCTATTCAGTACTAGAGCTGGGATAAACATGATCAGAAGCTGAGCCATTTCCCTCTTCCTCGTCCTTATTTAGGTGACACAGCAAGCTTGCAGCAGGGCTGCAATTTTGAGGTGTTTTTTGGTGTCTGGGTAAAAGAGACTTTGAGTGAAGAGACCTTGTTTGTTCTGCCCAGCTTCATTCCTGGCTCTCTTACAATCTGCTGTTGTTTTCTGCTGTGCTTCAGAAGGTGCAGTTTCAGGAAGAGAGTACAACAGTGGCTTAAGGCCATCTCTGCTTCTATTCCTCAGCTTCTCAGCTGCTCAGGGGCCAGTTTAAATTAGAGCAGCCCCCGTGGGTGCTCTTGCAGACGCTTTACCCAGCTGCTTCTGTTTCTGGAGCACAGAATGCCTCAATCACACCCCCATCCCTGACATTGTTCCTGTGCCAAGGACAGAGATGGTGGCACTGTACAAATATATGCAGGCCCTGTGCTGCTCTGTAGCTGCTGCTACACACTGGAGCAGTGTGTGAAGGCTGAAATGGGTCTCAGTTCTGTAAAATGCTTGTATTATTTCATTCGGGTGTTGCAAGGGTTGGAGTCTATGAACTTTGGTGTTCCAGAACACAAATTTTAATATACTGGGGGCAAGTTTTGCTCTTTGTCCAGTGGTGTCAAAAAGCAGGGTGAAGGCATTCCAGCTACACTTGAATTTCCTGTGAGTTTGTCCAGCTTGGCGTATAACTAAGGCCTCGCTGTGTGTCCCAGTGCAGCAATACCAGTGGTGGGAAGCTGGAGAGAGGAAGCAATGGATACATTGCTGAGCTGCCCATCCATTCCTCAAGTGGATGAGCCAGAGAACAAACAAGTTCTGCAAAGGTTTTCAGGAAAGTCAGCCAAAGGTTGTGTTTATATGGACCATTTCCTTCAAAAAATCTAGCATTTTGGTTGGTTAAGAAAAGAACCTGGCTGTCAATAATTTTCGGGGGCATTCTGACAGAAAAGATGGCATTGCTTTTAATAAAAAAAGTCTCTGAGTTGCAAAGAAAAGAAAAAAGAGGCCATTTTTCATGAAAGAACTGCACATGAAGCATTCTACCAGGTCTTAAGATTGCTTCATTATTTGGGTGAATTATTTATAACTGGGCTTTCCTTCACTCAAGCCCGTAGAGTTTTGTGCAATAAAAGGAATTTTCCATTACAGCGGCATGTAACAGGGTTTTGCACTTAATATTCATGCAGTGTGGTGTGGGTCTCTGAGTAAAACATCCTGTCTGAACATGAAGTATCAGCACTAACCTGGTTAAGCAGTACATTGAACCCCTCTCATTATATAGGTCTAGTTGTCTGCTGTGTGTCACAGACATAAGGGAGTGAAAACAAACCTGTTGCAATCCCACAGCTGAAGGGATATAATGTAAAGGGCACCTCAGGGTTGCTCTAGGTTTCTTGCTGGATTACAAGAGTAGCCTGCAAGATGAGCTGGTGCTCCAGAAAACTTTTTGTTTTAATAGCCTCATTGCTTCAGTGAGGCATGTATTGGCCATACCCAAACAGTGCTTTCCCCTTCCCAATGAAGATTAAGATAGCTGTGCCTCCCTTTGCCCCACGTAATTAGCACAGACCTTCCCCAGCAGGCTAAGGATGAGGTCCTGTGGCCCACAAGCATATCGTTCATGCCCTTCTCTACAGTGAAGCTGCTTTTCCAAGGTGTAAACACTACAGCAAAGCTTATGCACTGCTTGAAACAGTTTTCCAGCAGCTACTGTGCTACTCTGATAGCCTCTCCATTTTGTTTTTATCATTTTGTTTGTATAAATACAATAAGCAGATAGATATATTGCTGGACTGGAAGGATAAAAACTTCTCATTTCCACTTAGACCCACAAACAATTTTCTGTCTAGTCTTTTCCTATATTTTTGTTCTGAGTACTGAATTTTGTGGTTTTTTTCCTTAACATCATGAGGAGATTGCTGTAATACTTATAATGCATTATCTCAAGTGAAAGAGGGAGGAAATGGCTTGCTCACCTAAATATCAAGGGTCTAATTGCTTTCTCCCGCAGAAATGAGCATGCAATGGACTGAGAAGGGATTCGTTTAGAAATATTTTTCTCCCATTCTTTTTCCAGGATAGTGGAATATGTCCCTTCTAGCTGAAATGGGGATTTTCCTTCCAAAACTGTCACGCAGATCCCACAGGACTCTCAGATGGCCTGTGCCTATCCTAAGGATGATGTGAGTTTTGGACCTATTGCTGGATTCTTTGCTGTTCTGTTCAGGTCCTGCCAAAGCCAGTGGTGGTGCCTTACAAAAGCACGCATTTATGTCAGATAATAATTAGGATGAACCAACCCAATCATTTCTATTGCTGTCTGCAGATGTGTGTTTTCTGTGAACTCATGGAAGTTCAGGGAAGGCCATTCTAGTTTCTGAAGCATAACTCCCTGGAAGTCAGTCGCACGATTTACTTTGTGGAAGAATGAATGGTGAGTCTTTCAAGACAAGGTGTGCTGTGAACTTTAAGAATCCCATGTATATTTTATAAAGCCAAGATTTGGCCTCTCCTGTCTCCCTCTGCCTTTTGCTCCTCTCTCATGCAATGCAGAAGTTGAAGAGTATGCTGTTTACCTGGTGAATTTTAGTGCTGTTGTATGCTCAGAATCAATTCCTGTATTGGTCAGTGTTAGAGAAGGGAGAAAGAATAGTCACACATCTTTTAGTCTTGACAGCCTGTTCTGTGGGGTAGGCATCCCTGAGAGATGTACCTGAGGAGCAGTATTGGTATATTGATAGCTGTAGGGATAGCCAGTTAGAGGAAACCGGCTCCCTCTTTCTCCATTGCAGCAGAACCAACAAGCAGAAACCCCTGTCCCAGGGGCAGCCTGGATTGTCACCATGCTGTCAGGTGCTTCAGAGCTCTAGGGCCATATCTTTACACGTTCCAACTGCAAACTGAGTTTAAACAGGCATCGTCAGCTATGTTTGCCTGGAAAAAATACAGAGAAGTCTGATACAGACCGATGCTAATAGCGCTTTAGCCATGGGGTTGTTTGTACCTGCTTAGAGCACATAATGTCTTATTTTGCTTAGCAAGCCTGGACGATTTGTCAGAAAAGAAATAAGGGTTGAGGCAGATATAATTCAGCTCATTATAGAGGGGCCCAAATAATTTATAAACCAAAAATTGAAAATGTTGATCAAGAATAGACTTTGAAAACAACTCTTGCCAATCTTGCCGATTCCTATGGTACTAGAAGAATTAGCTTCCTTCTGGTCGTCTAGGTAACAAAATCTTTGGGGCCAATTTTCAGCCGATATGAGTCAGCAGAGCTTTTATGCTGACTCGTATCTGTTTATATTTTCCTATAGCTTTTGTAGCACCACAAACACTGCCAGCTCCTTACAAATAAGCCATGTTTCAGTATGCCAACAGATATCTCAGAAGGCAGGTCCTAGATATAAAGTCTTGTGTTCTGCACCAATCCTAGTTGTCAGATCATTCTTGCTGGTTGTCAGCTAGACACCATTCCGGTGGATGTAAAGGATCTTGGAGAACAGAGATGAGTGTCTGCTGCATGCCATGAGATACTTGGTAGCTTTGGCCTCCTGACTCTCTGTTCATGCCTCTTTTACCCTAGTCTAGTGTAGGTAGGGCTCTAGTGAGAGACATATATTTGAAAAGCGAGAGGTTTTACTCTTTTGTTTTGTAGAGTGTGTCTTCCCAGTGTCTTGAAATGGATGGTAATGGGCTACCAGTGTGATCTTGTTTAAAAATTATTCATCTGTTACTCAAATGAGATGTGAAAATAATGTGCTTGGGGTTTTTTTTATTTAATTTTTTTTTTTTAGTCCTTAAAACACAGAGCATACTGTTGTCTTAATGCCAACAGGGAGAGGGAAGTGGTATGAAATGTTCTTGCTGAACGTGTTTTTATCATCCGTGCTTAGAGTTAGTTTTCTCTCTGAGGTACTTGCTCATTAAAAGAACCTATTAAATGATAGCAGAAGAAAAGAGGTGTTAAGATGCACTATTCTAGACAGCAACGGAGAGACTTTCAGCTCTAGATCTCAGTGCAGTGGTAACTTGGGTGAATACAGGATTTGACAGCCTTGTTTGCAACGGCTGCATTCCTCCTCCTTTCTCATTATATATAGAGAAAGTAAATCCCTGGGAAAATATTAATGGATGAAAAGAAGACTCCTGAGCCACATTGTTGTTATGTTGAGGTCCTGTTAGATCTTGTACATTGTATGGGATTAGCGGGGGTCAGAGCTCTGGTGGAAAGCTGTGGGACTGCTGTGCAAGACCACAAGCAGTGCCAGGGAGCAGCAGGGGCAGGGGAGGCACGATGACAAGGCTGGTAGATGCAAAGATCCTTACCAGCAAGGGTGCAGCCCTGCGACGCCGGGGCGATGCAAGCTGAGAGGCCCAGTGATGGCAGCCGAGGTCAGGCAAGAGCCCAGTCCGGTGGATGAGTACAGTGATGAAGCAGGTCTGCGGGTCAAGCTGAGGAGTCAGCCAGTGAGTCAGGGCCAGGGTCAGATCAGGACAGTAACTGGAGTCAGTCACAGTGCAGTGGTTGCCAAGCAAGTCTATAGTGGCAAGGCATGCCCAAGGCCAAGCTGGGAAATCAAGTCTGCAGGGTAGTGTCAGGGTCCAGATCAGTGGGGTACGTGGCAGGGCACGGGCATGGCTGTGATGCTGCTGCAGCGTAGCTCTGGAAGGGCCAAGGGCAAAAGCCCTAGCTTAAAAGGGGCTTCTATGCGAAACGTGGTTTTTACTTCATGATGAGGGTAATACAGAGCTGCCGGGGAAAAAAGGGCCTTTTGGTTCTCTGCACAAAAGCAAAGAAAAGGAGGTGGGGGAGAAAAGGAAGGACAGAGGCAGACTTTCATGGACATATTCATTAAATTAGAAGAAAAGCCTGAAGCCTAATCTCCTTATCCTCTCACCTGTTTTGTCCATTTTGCAATGCATGGGTACTCCTCTGGTCAGACATCTCTTACTTAGCTGCCCACAAAACAAATACGGGCAGGTAGTAGTAGCAAGGCTACAGGAAAGCTTTTGCTTCCTTACACAGCTCCTGAAAATAGAGTTGTATTTGAGAACTGAATACTTGTTTTATATTAGAAATGCAAAATCTCATGCCAACTCAGTGTTAAAACTACATGTTTAAAATAGCTAAATGTCCGGAAGTAAAAAATTCAGATGCCAGTTGCAGTTCTGACTCACAGTCCTGTTGCACATTGCAGGGTTTAGTATTTTCCCTTCCTGTTTAAGTATATAAATGGATGGTACAACATATGCCTATTTCGGGATTTCTTCTTCCAGTTCCCAGCAGAAGCCAGAAGTGGAATAGAAATTAGAAATAATTTTATTAAAATTAGAATGAATAGAAAAAATAATACTGACTATGTCTAAACTTTGGCATGCTTGGAGTCCAAATCTGGAGCTGAGTTTGGCTGTGGCCCAACGTGAATGAATATGAACATCCTTTATATTACTTTTAGTCACTCCTTATCATTAAAAAGCACTCAAAAAACTTTGAATTGCTGTTTGGACCCATTTCTGGTAAGCTGTCAAGAAAAAAGAAAACGACGACATTGCTCCAATGAAAACATTTGGTTTAGTTTGTTCTGATTTTTTGCATGACCTCTTTGTCACCATCAGCTGAGCTGTTGTTTATCCTTGTCATTGATGTTTTCAGGGGCCTTCAACAACCTATATTCCCCTTTTGTCCTAGTACAGGAAGTAGCTTATGTGAAAGGAAAATGAAAACAAACATTATTGTACGTTGATTCTGTAAATTGGGTGTGTTTGTGGGTGTAATTTTTTTTTGTTGCAAAGAGACAAGCCTGCTTTTTAAACTCAAACCTCCAAGTCAGAATTCCATTTAACGGCACTTTTCTTAGTCTGTGATGGTGAAAATCCACTATAGACACACCTGTGGGTGCTAGGTTTTACTCCTGGTGGAAGAAGTGAATTTCTTTAAAGGATGCTTTTGCTTTTGTCAAAAACTAATTTTGTCACATACTTATAAAGTGGAAGATACTGGAATATCAGAGCAGGTGTCAGACAAGCAAAGGAGAACAAGCATCATCAGATACTTTAAAGCAGAGAAATTTTCCTCTGGCAAGGAAGATATTCAACATGTTGAACAGCATGATTTTTTTCAACTGTTTACCTGACAGGAGGAGTTTCCTTATTAGATGTCACATTTACTGCTACGCTTTCTGAATTATTTTTCGCTACGTACACTTAGAAAAGTGTCATTTTTGGTCAGAGGGATGTTCTTTGTGAGGTTTTTTAGTTGTTGCTTCAAATAGTTTGAACTCTGCTCCCATTTACAGTGAGATAGCAAAGGAAATCTTGCAAATTTACAGCAGAGGCTGACTCTGACCACTTCTGTAACCTGAACTATTCGGAGGGGAGATGTTTAATAGTCTGAGCAATAGGATAGACTGTTTTGTAGTTTGATAGGGGGGTTTGAAGGTACAAGTCTAAATCTCAGCTTTTAACACCTTTAAGTGGTCAGGTCGTCCTTTATACACTTCTAGAATAGCCTCCCATAAAATTGGACTACTCCATCTTAAAAAAAACATCACCAGCAGTTATTTTCCTTACAGAATGATTTAAACCTGAAAACGAGAGAAAACAGAAGAAACAAACTAGGGACAGAGATTTGCATATGAAGAATAGATTTTTAAAAGTTTAAATGTCTACGTATATTAAAAAAGAAGAAAAATGTTCTTATTCTATGGAATGCAGTAGTGTATAAAAGCTTATATAATTTCCTCAATTAGCTAGTCATAATGACATCAGATTTGATTGCACATATTTCTATTATCCCCTCAAGCAAAGAAGAGTGTCTATGTTGAAGAGGTGTTAGCTAGTACAATCATATGGGCTGGACGTTCAAAGCTTCTCCATTTCTCAGGATCCCTTTTCAGCAGCACTTAAGGGAAGAAGCCACACAGGAATAGAGAGGAGACTGTACAAGGTAATTTACCAGGCCAACAAGGCAAAATACAGCTGTTGGAAGAAGCGTAGTACAGGGCAAATAGTTACCAGCAGCTTCACAGCCAATTTTGATCCTATTATTTGTGTGGTAGAAGTACCTGGCCTTTCCACCTGCACTGGGACTCAAAAAATGCTGTGTAAAAGGGAGGAAAGCTTTGATTTCAAAGAGCAGCAAGAACTTTTTTGTTTCAAAACGTATGCTTTGTCTACCTCCTACAGAAGAAAAGGTTTACAATGTGGAAAGATAACTTATCATATTAAATTACCTCGAGTAACATAAAGGTTACTATCCAGCAGCAGGTAGCTTGCATGGTATGTATTGCGTTGTTGCCATGTCAAGGAAAGTACCAGGTATCCGAAGGTGTGTGCCTGCTTGATGATGCTGGGATACAGGCTCTGAGTTGAAAACGGGTTAAATCCAAAAGATGGTCCTAGCATTCTCCCTAGTAGGGAGGAACACATACTGCAGGAACTGTGGGATTTAGGGTCTGTCTTTCTGACTGGCGGCCCATCACAGGCAAGGAACAAGGCATGCCATGGATCAGAGAAGAGCATGACCTTTCCCTTGCAGAGCCTTGTGCCTACCTGCACGTTCGCTTATTGGATCTTCTTGAGAGCTGCCTGTTGTGTAGCGACGCGGTCGGGGTGTACATGCCTGCTGGGCTCCTGGGACTTCTGCCTGCCTTTGCCCGACTGCAGCCCTTCATCTAGAGCATTTCAGTCACTGACTGTTTGCTAGGATCAAACCATGAAACATGCCTGTCCCCAACGAACTGCAGCTCCCACTGTCATGGGATTTTTCAAGAGGATGAATATGACCTTCAGACTGAGTTTGACCAGATTTACAAGTACTTACCCAGCTGAGCACAGAGGGTGTCCCTGTGTAACATTGGGATGCGGTCCAGACAAGTGCTGCTCCCTGTCCTTTTTCAGCTTAGCACTATATCAGAGCATTGGGGCTTTTGCTGCAATTATTGACCCAATATATTAAAATGTTAATAAGAGCTGCCTACTCTGTGGAAGAGTCAGGCAGTATCTGGAAAACGTCTCACAAAGAGCCATTACAGTTCCCAGTGCATGCATAGGGTATTAGCAAGCACTTAACTGCACTCAGCCAGTCACATGCCTGCACCATCTGAGCTGTCCTTAGCTCAGTGGAGTAGGTGGATGTGTCTGCACTAGCGTTTGGGCATTCATATATCATCATGAGTTGTCCCAGTTCTCCACAGGAAAGGCAGTGCTCAGAGTGAACTCTGCTAGCCTGTGAGTGTAGAAGAGTGCGTGTTTTGTAACTTATTCCCTTTGTCCGGCCTTATCCTGGATTTCATGGGTCTACCCTAACTGTCCATCTGATGATGTTCCTAATCTTCTGCATAACTCTTACACACCAGCTTCCTCCCTACTCCAACATGCATTTCCTTGACTAATACATATGCATGGCAAGGGTCATATTAAAAGAAACAAGACCATTAGCTCTATCAAAACAAAGCCGCCTCCTATATTGTGGTTCTTTCTGGAACAGGATGGAAGGACAAACCACGGGAGAGAGAAGTTGTCACTAGTGAGAAAGGGCTTAGATGGTACAGCAATAACAGTAGCATACTAGCACTTCTGTGCCCTTGTCCTTCTGAACCCAAATTCTACCATGGACCATGCTGGTGTAGTTAAGCCAGTGTAAAGGCTGTTGTAGAGCCAGCATGCTAAGGTTGCTGTAGACCAATTGTCTCAGTGAACCTGTGGAAAAGATACCTTGAATTGCTCAGGTACAGTCTTCTCAGGAACTCCTAGGCCAGTCCACTGGTGCTTTGGGAAGGACACAAGAGGCTGAGAGCTGGTGCTGAGAGCAGCTTTTTCTTCATCTAGAGCATGAGCATGGAGCAGGCGGGAGGAAAGACTCTTGAGGGGAGGCATTTGTGAGGTGGTCACTGACTGTGTCCCTCAGTGTCTGGTATCTAGGATTTTTCTGGGGCTTAGAAGTCTGTACTCTCCTTTCATTACAAAGTTCTAAGAAGGCAGAATAATTCACACTGTCTGGGGACCTGCAACCTGGGGAATATCTTTCTACTTTTTCTTACAAAGTTTTCTCCACTCTAGTTCCGCCCTAGCTGGATTTGGAGATCACATTATTGGTAATAGCAATGAAAGATTAAAATGGCCAAGGTACAACACGGAGTAGAACAACAGAACAACAGTAGAAAAGAACTATGTGATTCATTAGAAATGCAAATGTAATGTTTGGAAGGCATAGAAGGGGAGTCAACAACTCCTCATAGAAGGAGAAGACATTTTGAGAGTGGTGTTTAGGAGTAATGGAATGAGAAAAAGGAAAGGAAAACTTCGGCTGAGCAAGTAGCAAATTTGCGTAGCTGTGAGATTCATTACACCAACAGATACTTTCCCAGGACATGAGGTAGAAGAATCCATTGCTTGAGTAATTGGAAACTGATGGGTGGATAAGCCCAGGGGAATGATCCTTCTTGTTAGACTGGGAGATGGACTTGGACTTTCCCATCTCTCATTTCAAGGACTGTATGTTTGAGTGAAGAGAGTAACAGGACTCCCTTTCTCTGTGCCAGAAGGTCTTGGCTGTCTTCTGTGGTTCTCACACCCACAGAATACCAGACTCTTGTGTGTGCAGCCTTGGTGGCTGCTTTTAACTTTTTTCTAACTATTTTAAAAACTTTTAGGACAGTTATAAATCACCTGTGTGTCAGTGACTACATGGAATATTTAAATTACGTTTAGAAGTTGCTCTGAGCACCCGAGATACTAAAGGTGATAAGATTTTCATGCATACTGAGAAGTCTTACCTCACTTGGCTGTTTGAAGGGGGGTGATTCAGCATTTTGAGCAGCTTTCCTTGCATGAGCTGTGTCGTGTGTTTTACAGGGGAGAGAGATGGAACTTTTTTATGTTTGCAGATCTGTTGAATCTGGGATGAGTAACAAGGGGGTCTGGTCTCAGTTACTGTCTCAGATGGTGCCTTATGATTGTAATAAGGCAGAACATGGTGGCTTCTGATGATTTTGGGGGCAAAGGGGGCAGAGGAAGAGGTTTTTAGCATCAGTCAGTCTGTGACTAGTGATTTCAGATCAGTATAGACCTTTTGAGGTGTCCCAAGCAGCATACAGTGTCTTTAGTGTAGATGCTCAGGAAACATAGAAAAAAAGATTTAGAAGAAAAATGAAAATAGATGAGGGAAGATGGAGAGAAGACTACAATATCATTAATGTGTACTTGTCTCTGTGAAAATTCCTCTATATGTTCATTATTTCTTACTTCTCCTTTTTCATACTGAAGGCTAGAATCACAAATTTGGGATCTAGAGTGAATCCCGTTTTTCCTAGGATTTCTGATCCACGATAGCAGTTCACACAATTTGAGAGGCAAGAAATAGAGGGATTGCCGGCAAGCCAGACTTCTTATATTTAGCACCCAAACAGAATATTAGTTATTCCTTTGAAAGTGATACCTCTGTGCTTTGCTTTCCCTAAAATACTGTGTAAGGGGTGCAGGGGACATGGCCTGGATTGCAGGAATGAAGTGATATTCCAGTCCATGAATGCTGTTTGACATTCCTATTTGATGGGCATGAATGGTGCAGAAGACATCTGTTGATGAAACAGACACAAATTCGACAGCTTGTATTTGTTTTTTGAAACAAGGTGTTCATGTACACACTTTGTCTGATGCACTTTTTTCTGCGGTTTTACCTACCTAAATTTGTTATGCATGACTGTAACTTTTCCTGACAAGAGGCTATATTTCTTACTTGTATTTAGGTACCATTGAGCCGTCTACATCTGGGCAGCTGAGTACAAGTGGAGTCATTTTAGTAGTGTAGCTGCAGAATGGGGAGAGCTGCTAGAAACTTAAGCTGTCTAGCTTTTGCTGCAGATCAAGCCTGGAGCCGGAACTGCTCAGACATGGCAGTTATATTTCAGTGGAGATATATTATTTATGAATTCCCGGTTGTCACGATATTTAAAAACATGTGAAATCTGTTGGTGTGCAGAAAATAAGTCTGGGAGAGGTCAGCCAAGATAGCAAACTGTGCGAAAATCATGGCAGACATCCACTTAACGCTATAAATCAAGCACTTTCTCTGGTTTTCAGGCAGATACTTGATTCTGCTGGATTTGTCATATGATGGTCTCTTAATCAGATAGGAATTTGAGTCCATACTATTTAGCTCATTCTTATCAGAACCACATGTGCTGTTTTATTATTATTACTATTGTTACTTATCATTATTAGGGGAAACAAATATTTCTTAACCAATTGCTGAGGCAATTTGGATTGCTGTGTGTAGTGGAGGAATCTTGGATCTCTGTAAATGAGCGGAGGTTGAGAGTTCACTCCGTTGAACAAACAGGCAAATTTGTCTGAGGCTATTAAATCTAAATCACAGTTTATAACATTTCTTCGTGTAATAAACTGATCATGCAGTGAACTTTTTGTATGTGGTCATGTACTCACTGGAGGGTAGCAATCATTTGGCCAAATATAGTTTCAGATAAAACCAGTCCCAGAGTTCAGACGTGTTCAGATGAAGGGGATTGATTTGGCTCGTCATACTAGCAGAGAAACAGTTGTATAGTTGTCTGTAGTTTTGGTGAAGGAATCTGGCTCCCAGCTAAATGTAATATTTTGCATGTGCTTATTTTTAACACACTCTGAGGAGCTCTGATGCAACTTTGAAAGTATTTCAGTAAATATTAGTTTTTAATAGGGAACATCTGTGCACGATTATGACAAGGAATGTGACAGGCTTTATCTCGCTCAGTTCTCTTTCACCCCATGCGAAAATGTTGTCCAAGTGCGGTTCCTTTTCAGTCTGTGTATGTACAAGAGAGAAAAAATGAGGGAGATCTGGATTAATCCTGTCTGATTTTAGGCAGTGAATGGACATTAGGGTTTCACGAATGCTTTAATCAGGGAGGAAGCCAGCACAGCTACTGAAAGAAACAGCTGGACCCCTCCCCATCATTCCTTCCCATACAGCTCCCTGCCTTGCGGCAGTGCAAGTGTGATGAACGGATTTGTTTTAACCCAGTTCTCCCCTCTGGTTCCCCGCGTGCAGGCACAGCCTCTTCTGTCAGCACAAGGGAAGGGGCAGCACGGGAGTGAGGATGGGTGGCTGGGGCAAGGGGGCACAGAGCTGTAAATACTGCCAGCTTAAAGCTCGAAGATTACTTTTGAGCTTTCTCTATGGTCAACAGGGAGCAAGCGAGCAGATTTTAGCTGCCTGAATTCCTCCCTGGAAGGCACCTATCCCATGCCTAGTATCTTCCACATTATTTTTCAGTTAGGTTTGGTCCTCAGAAGTTGAGAAACCAGCAAGTGCTAACTAAGTACTGGCTAAGCTGAATCCTGTTTCACGTCTGAGAGCCGATAAGACCACGGGGGAAAATTTAAGATAAATATGCTCAAAACCAGCACTGTTGATCCAGCACCTTTCAACAGTACTGAACTTCACTGAAAATTAAATGCAAACACAAACCAAACTTAAACCAGTAATGCATTTAGCTAGTATATTATCCTCCAGCAACCTGAACTAAAACTGTCAAGAAATGTAAAGTAGGCCTATGTCTCAGTGTGAAGGCCATATATTGCTTTAACAGATCAGGCATTTAT
The DNA here is from genome assembly GCF_000690835.1 of Fulmarus glacialis. NCBI lineage: Eukaryota > Metazoa > Chordata > Aves > Procellariiformes > Procellariidae > Fulmarus > Fulmarus glacialis. The sequence goes on along the minus strand of NW_009194679.1, from coordinate 158,604 downwards.
TTATGCTTCTTTTTGTTACATTAGGGTTTGTGAGATGGAATTGATTAATAAACTGTCACATTAATGTTTCCACTTAGCCCATTGCTGGCAACACCTGCCTTTCAACAGCAGTGTTAACATTATAATGATATTGAACAGGCAGACAAAAATACTATGTGTAAATTAGGCTTTTTATAACTTATTGCTTATGTACGATGGACTGGAGGAGAGCCTGTTTTACCAAGGCAGAACTTTTAAACCTTTGTCTTTCTCTGACCCCAGTCACATAAAATTAAAGCTCTTTAAAAGATGGAATTTTGAAGATCCCAAGGCAAAATTTCTATCAGTGTGACACATGCTAGGAATAATGCCTAAAACAAATGGTCTCTTAGATGAAGACTATACTGAAGTGAGGCAATGAATAAAAGGAACTGGAAGTTTTGATATGTGATAAACAGTATGAGTTACCTGCCTATCTGAGACCTCTTGGGAGAACTGTATGTGAATTGGGGTAAAAGGGAACATCACTTGCTCAGAGAAGTGACGTGGCAAAAGAGGAGGGTTTTCCCCTTTTATCAACAGTATGTATACTTGCTTTGAAATCCAAAATATGAAAGGAATTATACTCATGGGTATGGAAAGAGGGAAGAACATGGACAACTTCGTGATGAGGACCTACTCCAGTTTACCACAGCAGGAAGATCAGATAGATGAAGATCTGTGGGGTTTTTTGAAGCACAGGGTTGGTGGTAAGGGAATTTGAGGGAATTGGAGCTATCCAGACATCTGTTGAGAAAGGCATGAAAGGAGAGTATGAGCCATCCATGTAATGAGGAAATAATGACACTCTTAAAACAAGAAAGGAATAATCTCTTCTCTAAAGCAGTGGGCTTAATCTGCAATAAGGAAGATTTAGGACAGGTACTAGATAACCAAGAAAATGGAGCAAACAGATATTGCATGAAGAGGCAGTGGGGGCCATTGGAAGATAATAAAGACTTACTAGACAAACATTAGTCAGAAAGGACAGAGGTACAGCTGATTCTTCCTTGGGACAGAATGTGGATTATATGATCTCTTGAGGTTGTTCCCAGCTGCATTTTTTTGTGATTCTGTTACTAGAGTAGGAACCTGCTATAAAATAAATGCATATTAGCCTGCACCAGCCGATTTGCAAACACCACTGTCTCCCTCCTCCACTTTGAAGACTGCTCTCCTGAGGAGTGCACTCTGCTCTGCATGGTCCTTTCCCCTAGGAAGCGAAGGAGGGAAAAAACAGCACATGATAATAACCATCGTGCCAGCACTCAGTGCACTACTCTATCGTATTTGGACATTAGATGTGTAAGTACAGTATAAGAACCTGAAAATGACAGAATTGCATATTGTTATCACCAAAAATAGTCAAGACATCATCCTTCTGGAATAGCTAATTCTTTGGAATAGTAAAAGAAACTAAATAAGAAGACTAAATTCAAGCAGTAAATCCATATCTGCATACCTGCATTCAGGAGTTTTGGGCCCATCTGCCATGGAGGAAAAAAGAAAAGTCTTGACATTTGCTGAAATAAAATGTTGATGCATAAATGAAGATAGCTTCAAGGCTCTCATGCCTCCATGAGATGGTTTCATGAGATGTATCTTGAAATCTCTTCACTATGGCCATACACTGAAGAAAAGAAAAAGCTCATTTCCCCTGCAGGATATTAGATAAAGACAGATCTGTAGAAAACCTACTATTCACTGCTTGAGTGGTGAGTAGAGTTAGCTGAGAAAATTATTTTGAGTAACAGACTGTTTGTCCACTTTGAGCTAGGTCTTGTGTATAACCCTGAGAGCAGTCAATCTACTTATTTAGAATAAATTTATTTTCATATGCAGTTTGCCTGGGCAATGTAGGTTTTTTTCCTCGGTTTTGTTAGACAAGTGGTTCTTTTCTGCTGAACGCAAGATTGTTTTCGGTATGTTTTGTACTCTGTAATATATATATATGTGTGGAAAAAGATGTTAAATGTTTATTCTTTGAAATGATGGGGAGCATTCGGTGAACAGTTGCTGATTCAGGATTCCAAACTCAGTAAAAAATTCCAAATTCAGAAATACTGAGTAAGAAATTGAGTAAGTAATTAATTCTTAATGAGTTTGAAATCATGGAAATATTTAATTAACTTAATTATTAAAATATTATGAGTGTATGTGGCTAAGGACCATGTTTGAATGAAAGGTTATAGCTATCGCTTACTCCAGCAGAAGCTGAGGAATCATACAGCCTTGGAGGAACAGCTTTCTAGGTACTTGGTGTTGCAGTGTGGTTGAAAATATGTGTGTGACAAAGCTCTTTGATTCCAGCTGGTGATTAGCATATGACCTTTCGGATAACTGTGAATGCTGCTCTTTCTCATAACCGTCTAATTTTCAATTTTTTTAACTCTTAGTTAGCTTAAGAATATCTTTGCAGGCGTGTCTTTAGGATGACGGTACACTTTAAAACTTCATTTTTGTAAAACAAGGGGAATGGGGAAAAGCTCATAAATCTAACAAGAGATCAGCACATGGCTATATGTGTTATGGGGAATAGCCTGTTACAGTGAAATAGCATACCCTGTAATCAGTGAGTCATACGTACTGATAGAAACCATTTATAAAACAATGATCAAATAGAACAGTCCACATAAATACCAAAGACCAACCCATAACTCCCTTTAATAGCGTTCACATCGGTTATAAGAGCGACTCAAACTTCATTTTTCATTTCTTTGTTTTATTTAGTGCTTTTCACTTTCTCTACTGATGTGCTCATGTCTGGGTTTGGGTGCCCTGGGGCTTTGGAGGTGTTCAGAATGAGACTGCCGTGTGAAGGTTAGTCCAGACTCTCAGGATGCTGGTGACGCACGGCAGACAAAGCATCCTACCGCTGCGGGGATTTCCTGCTGCAGAGAATTGCCTTCTGCAGCAAATGGCGCAGAGCTTTTGTGATAGCGTCTGCGTGACCATCTTCTCTCTGCTGCTGGCTGGGAACATAGCCAGGGAAAAGGTGGCTAGGTTCAGATTCTTAATCTACCGATCTTTTTCTTGGAATGATGCTTTGGTCAAAGCTGGTAAGTTTTAAGAGTAATCTTCAGACTGTTACACATAATGTCAGTACATGGTCTGGAGTGTACTGGTGAATCATAGAGGAAACAAAAACGTTTCAAACCCTGTTTGCGTCTGGATTAGAGCTTTTTGGTTCTGCAGAACCGCTGTTTCTTGGACACATCTCCATCTTCACTAAAGATCTCTGTTGTTCGTTAGTTACAGAACACTGTGATTATTCTTCTGCCACATATTCTGCATTTCTGGGGAAGTCCCATAGTTGCCTGTTCTCTCTCCCTCTTTCTCTTTTATTTCTGTATGTGGCCAAAAAGTAGTATATTCCATAAACAGTGAGTTTTCTGCTTTCACAGACCTACCTCTGCACTCATCTTCTTCTATCTAAACTGCAGTTTTGGTCACCCTGTCAGGGTTACAAGTCATCACTAGCTAAAGCTGAACCTTTTTTATGTGGAGCTTTTCATCTTCCCCTGCAAGCTTTTCAGCCCATGTCCTGCTTTGGGTTTGATCCCTGTGCAGGGTGCTGCCCTTCTATCTGTCAGCTAGATTTGTAAGCAGAATGACTTCTGCTCAGTCTGGGTGTGACTGAACAAGACGGGTCTGTGTCCAAGCCTTGGTTCTGTCTGCGTATGATTTCCAGCGTAGTCCTACTCAACCACACAGCTCCTTATTCCTCAGTTACCAACATTCCTTGGCCCATTTTTTTTCCTGTTTTTGCCCATTTATGTTTTGCTGTCAAGCAAACTTTCTTAGTCTGTCCCTTTGGCTATGTCACTTCTCTCTGTGTTTCTCCCTGCGCTGTCCATTTGGTTAAATATTAAATTGCTCACCTTCACTTTGAAGGCCCATCCTAGCCTACTACCACTCATCTTTCCTCTCTTATTCATTACTGACACGTCAGGATTGCTGTCTACTTAGGCTGGACTTAGCTCTCCATGCCCATCTTGGTGTTCAGACTCATGCTAACTCTAATGTTTGGGAGGAGCTCTCCACAAACATTTGTTACCTCCCTTCATAATCTTCCTTAAAGCTTTCTTTGTTCACTGGTGTCTACAGTGGTCAAGCCAGGCCACTGGTGTCTTATGACAGCCTGCCAATATAGACAGTATGGTCTCCTTTCTTTCCTCTCTTTAGTTCATAGTCATTTGGTGTGTCTAGTTTAATTCTTTTTTGAGCTGGGAGCTATTTCTTCTGTACTTGTATAGGGCTCAGCACAGTGGGGTTTGTCTGTGACTGAGGTTCATAGGCACGGTGGTAGCAGCAATGTTAGAGAATAGTTTTGGTTGTTACACTGCAAATTCTGGGACTTTTCAGGAGCAAATCCTTTTACGCCTTTGCTCAGCTTTTCTGTGGTGAAAATCCAATAGATACCAGTAATCTGTCTGGGTAAGGACTGAATAGTAACTTCAGTTTCTTCCTGGAGTCTATTTGTTTTATTGTCATTTGTCTGCACTCTCTGGAGTGCTAAGCACCCTCAGTTCCTGTAGATTTAGCATCTTACAAGATTCTTTTCCCCCCTTCCAACCTGACCTCACGATCATTCAGAAGGAGGGAAAATGGCACCAGAATAAAATACGAAATTCAGTGTCTTTGTGTTGTAATAGGATAGCATATAGTACTGTTTATTTTAGCAAGGCTAAGGCTAAGAATCCGTAAAGTTCTCACTATAATTATTTATGTCATTTCTCCTGTTAAATATTCAGAGTGCTGAAATGCTGTATTAGTGCTGGGCACTGATAACTGTGCTCTGGTTCCCTGGGACCTGGGAAATCATTTGGAGGCTAATTGATAAGTGGGTATAGTGATGCTACAATCTGCTAATATGAAAAGTCACTGCCAGGCTCTGCATTTGCATATGCAAGATGAGAATATAGATTTTTCTTTTTTCCAGAGAGAGGATGCCTAGCAATGCAGTTTTCTCTTTCCTCCAAGCAAATGGACTGCATGGAGTCTTTAGCTTAAGTGACTCACAAATGCCTTTAAGGCCATGTGACTTCTTGCTTCATAGGAACAATGTTGGATGACAAGCATAGATTTTGAGGGAAGGGGTTTCTACACTCCTTGGCCCCTGGGTCTGATCTAAAGCCTATTTACTGTGCCTATAGGAAGAGACTTCTTGTCTTGGATAATCTTTCAGTCTGGCACTCTACATTGTGCTACCATTCTCAGGGCCTGATCCTGCAAGTTGTGTTCAGCGTCTCTTTTACTGACTGTTCAGATTGAAGTTTGCAGAGGTGCTCTCCACCCTGCAGACTCCTAATGAACAGCAGGTAGCTTGTTGCTGGTGAGGAATCTACACTTACCATTTGAACCCATGAAGTTGAAAGTGAATGAAACTTTAAGAACCTATATAGTTAAATTGTGACATCCTTTATACATTTTTATGTTTGTCTAGTGAAAGTCTGGGACTCAGATATAGTTAGCTGTGATACTTCAAAAAACTGTAAAACTCTGGGGAATTCGAGCTTTGATGGTTAATACGACTTCATTCTTCCAGCACCTCCACATGAAACATAAATGCTTGTTTGGTTACAGCAAGAACCCCAAAGCTTGTCTGTCTCCTTCCAGTGTTCAGATGCATCCAGTCAGAGCTGAAGATAAATTCTGTGGCATCCTAAAAGTAAACAAGGAAAAAGGCATGTGTGCTTACTTCCATTTCTGTTTTTCTTCGTCAGCAAGCAGATTATGAAAGCCTCGTAATTACCAAAGAGAGGGTTGTTTCTATGGATAAGAGAAAGGCTGTAGAGGGAGAAGGCAGGGTAAACGATGTGGCAGGAAGAGACACAGACAGATGTGATGAGAGATGAAGGATTGTAAGATCACTTCTGTTTTCCTAGAACTGTGCGTGCTTAGTGCTGGAGAGGCTGTCAAGAGGCACCTGCATGTTGTAGCACAGGATTTTTGGAGGATCTTCTTTCTAGAAGGTGTGAAACTGGAGATGTTTTCGCAGCAATAACCAGTGGATGTGTTGTATGACATTGGTTCTGGGAGTAAGGACTGATGAAGTGCCTGTAGAAGCTAGAAATGGACACAACAGCAGGAACTGCCTGGGACTTAGGATTGATCATTAAAGAAATTGAATTCACACGCTGTTTGTATATTGTTGAAAATCTGTGTGGATTTTGTTTCCTTGGGAGGTAGTTTCAGAGACAGACCTCGTAACTGAGATATCTGTAAGCAGTGCATAAATCCATAGGATTTATCTAGAGAACTGCAGGCTGGTTATCACTATAGCCTGTATCTTGTTCTCTGCTTTTCTTTTTCGTGATTTGAATAACTTTAATCTGTGATTCATTTCATGCAGGAATTCCTCACCTACTGATTTGGGATATTTTGTCCCAACTCCAGACAAGATGTCAGTGATTGCTGGCGTTTTTGTTTTCAACCCAAAACGATGATGAAACTGAGAACAGGGCTGTCAGCTGAGGACATTTGTATCTCCAACAGCTGTGGTCAATGAACGAAGCTTGTGCAAACCCAGTGGTTAATCAGTTGGGGGGAATCTGCACATCTTGTTTGCCTGAGTCAGCTACCTAAAGGATTTGCTAATAGCTAAAAGTTTGCCTGAATCATTGGGCTGCTGGGTGCAGTAAGCATCTGTTCACATCCTGCCTGCTATAATTAAAGAGACAGGGATGTGCTATTTAAAAAAAAAAAAAAACAGAGGAAACAGCAGTGCATTGCTGGACTGAGGATAATCTTTTTTTTTCAATGTTGTTAATATTGTCTCGTTTGTCCTAGTGTCAAGGCCATTAGCTGTGACTGTCATGTATATAGCTATGTTTGAGGCATTTTTAGCTCTGAAGATGCTTCTTCAGTTCTTAGTGAACAGAGGACAAATAATGTGATGGATAATAGTTCTGCTAGCAATGTAGGAACAGTGCCTGCCAAAGTGAACCGTGGAGGGCAATGACCATCCCCCAGGAGCGACTGTTCAGTACTGAGGACCATCAGCTTGGGGCACAGGTGAATGAAGTTCAAATTACAGCAGTTCTGTAGACTTCAGGTGTGTTTAGGTTCATCAGTCATCTCTCTCTGCCTAAATGCCTTACCTGCAAACTAGAGATGATGGTATATACCCAACCTCAAGGAGATGCATTATATTCAGAGAGATTTCTGAGCTGCTTGGGTATTGCAGTACGGGGACTGTAGCTCTACAGATGGAACTTGCAAGGTAAAGAGGCCTCTTCTCTCACAGTACGTATAATATGCAGTTATTTGTATGTTAATGAAAGTTTCTGCCACTGATAAACTCAACAGATGGACTCTTTTAATCTATTGGGGAAAAAGCAGTTAAAGGAACTATATTATCTATTGTCATATTTGAGAACTTTAAAATTACACTTAACTCATAAGCTTAATACCATTGGATAGCTCTGAGTTCCCATGGAAAGAAAATATCTATCCTGAAGTATAAATGGCATGTTAAGTCTTCCAGAGCATGGTGCCCTCTGTTTATGTCTCCTTTCTAAAATGAAACATGTTCATGAAGTCAGATTCTCAGTGTTGGTAGGATGCTACGTTATTAAGAATATAGTGTTCTTGTAGCTTTGATAGCCTAAGGATATGAGGCAGATAAGGTTTTATTAGGTCCACTGATCTAGCTAGAACAAAATAGAACCTGTAGAAGGTCTAAAGCTTTTCTGTTTTTTCTATGTCATTTGGTTTTACATAAGCCATTAAATCTTCTTACCCTGTGCTATTAAGAATAACCATTGTCAACTTTGAAAAAAGTTTAACCAGCCTCAAAACTTTTTAAAATCCCGTTGAGAATATTCTTACGATATTTTTAATTGCTTCTTTCCTACTGAGATATGAAAAATCGAAATGAATCGGGGCTCCCGGTTTTGTGCTGCCTTGCCAATACTTCGCTGCGGCTGCACGTTGAGCAGGCTAGACAAAAGCACAAGCAGTATGACAGCCCGAGACTGGGGCCTGATCCAATTGTTCTCAATGGAGAAATCCATCCACAAACTTTGGCGCGTTTTGGCTGAAGGCAGTTTGCTCTCTTTTGAACTGATTCCAGAGCACGTGTGGGGAGTTAACTGAGACTAGAGGATGACACATTACCTAATCCGGTTACCATGTTGATCTCTTGGGAGAGATGGCTCTTATGTGGAAATGATCTGCAGATTTCAGTTTGTCTCAACATGGCTAACATATCTGTCTGTGTCTTAGGTGAAAAAATAGCTTAAACTGTGAGTGCATGCAGCTGGCAGATAATTGGTCGCGTGTGTGTGAATGCCTGAAACTGAACTTTCGAACTCTCAAGCAGAAACCTGCTACTTGCTAGCTGCGATCGGTATGGTCCAGTTGTAAATTTTGATAACATGTGGACTAAAAAGTAGTGGCACTTCCCAAATCCTCCAATTAATGTCCCAAACCCTCCAATTAATAAACAGGCCTGAGAAAGAACCAACAATGAGGAGGCTGATCATAGGTTGTGCTTCTGCATTAGACTAAGATTGGGAAAATCAGAGGCTTGGGGTGCTCTGAAGAGGAAGCTAAAAAGGTGGCTTCCCAAAAAGAAGTGTTCTTGAAAGGAAGGGGGCCGGGCAAGAAGGTGCGAAGATGCTGGCTGGAGTACAGATCCTGGAAGTGGGGGTAGATACTGGAGATCAGAGAGCTGCACGGAGACAAATGCTTGGGGGTGTACAGGGACCTTGGCCAGTTGTGCCTGAGGCTGGTGACTGCAAACAGCTGCACAGCAAGAACTAAAAGAACTTTCTGCCTAACTTTCTTGGGCTAGCAATGATCTTCCTCTGGGGAGGGACAGTCAAGACGTAGTTAATGTATAAATCTTGGAGGAGAGCAAGTGAATGCATGTGAGATAATCAGGCAGGGTAAAAGCTGTAATGTCTTTGGTTCTTAAAAGACATTAGAAGACATTAAAAAACCCCGGTGTCCAGTTCTACTGCTTGTTGTGGTTTACTCTGTTTTGCCTGGGACAGTCTGCTACACTACATCTGTAGTGGGAAAGAAGTGGTCCTCTCTCATGGAATGAGAAGTAAGGACAGGTGCCATTCAGGCTTGGCATCTGTTCTTGTCATTACAATGTTTTTAAGAAATAAATGAATGCAGTTTATTTTAATGTCTGGGCAACAAAATTGACAGTCTGAAGGAGAACAGCCTCTGTTTTTCAAATAGTTACCATTGTAATTATGTCTCAGTGAAAACCTAAACTTTGTGGAGTTTACTTTCTGTTAGGACTGTTAACAAGGTGTTAACTGGCACAAACAGCGTTCCTTGTAATGTAGACCTTTCTTTTCAGAATGAGACAAGACACAGGACTGTCAAAGCTTTTGGAGAGCATTCAGTATTGCTCATCTGGGAGGAATTTAAAGTGGGAAGCTGGAAAAGGGGGAAAGCAAGAGAATGTATTGAGGTAGCTTCTTCAAACTCTTTCAGTTTTTAGGGTAGGACTCCGATTTGCAAAATGTTGAGGATCTTTGGAAATGCTAGGATATACCTTAATGTATGAAAAAAAGCCCAACTCTTCCTGTACGTATGCAGTTTTCGTAGCAATCTGGAATTCTTTTAAATCAATCCGTAACAACTGCAAAACACAACCCACTCTGCCTGCTGAGTGGAAATACACTTACATACCATTTATATGTATCTAAGCATGTCAGTAAGGCTGAAGCCAGAGCCCAGCTGATCTGTATTGGAACTGATCAGAAGACCAGGATTCATTAAGTTACTGTACACAGAATCAGTGGGAAGCATTGGGAATAGCAGGGAATAGCATTAGCAGTTTACTGCTCCCTTGGCTTAGCTTCAACCAGGTTTGACCTGTCATTGCCTCTGTGTTACAATGGAGTGGTTCTCACAGGTGGCAGGTTTTGCTGGAATCACCTTTTTTAAGCAATTCTTCATCCGTACCTGTACCATACATTTTGGACAGTAACATACGGGAAAGTACTAAGGGCTGATATTTAATGTTGGAATAAAGTTATCAAATGCAGCTTTATGAGAGCTGCTAATTAGAGTTTAGATGCAGATGAAAACCCCTCTTGGATCCTGTGCAAGGTTGAATACTGAAGTGTAACTTACTGCTGGCAACCATCCCTCAGAGGTTTTGGCCTTTGTTGAAGGTTGCAGTGAAATAGTGTTGCAGAAGATTAATATTGCTTAAAAATGACTTAGAGCACATTCATCTGCAGATTTCAAAATCTTTACAGAAGTGGATATGCCACATGTTTTCTGCCATTCCCTCCCCGCTAAAAATGGAAGCGGAGAAGAGAGATGGAGAAGTTCACTGGAATGCCCGCATTTCTGCAGTCAGCCAGTGCCAAAACCAGCAAGGTAATCCAAGAGTCTTGGATTGTGGTGGGTCATTTGCTTCACATATAATTTAAGAAATTGAAGCCCTTTTTTATAGGCTATTTTTCAACATCTCCCTTTTGATGACACCTTCTTCAAACATCTCTCTTAGACCTTTTGTCTTCTTTAATTACTGCTTGTCTCTGAGTCATTTTAGGATCTGCAACTGGCTAAGTTATGTCTGTGCTTGAATCCCAGTGTTGTATTTCTGTCATTGATACAGCTACCTTTATGTCCCATGTCTTGCCTGGGATACCCCCAGTTTTCTGCCCAAATGGCTGCCATGCACAGTGGAGATCACCTGAACAAGCATTCTCAGTGGTGTCCTAACCTGCCAGCTCTAACTGGCTCTGCTTGGAGCTCTGCGTTCGCATTGGCTGTTCATCCATCAGGTGGGTTTGCTTTCAAGATCAAACTCATGCTCGTGACAGCTTTCAGAAGACTTTGTAGATGTATGTTTCTGTTTCTTTCCTGTTAACCTGATCCTTGACTTTCTAGACAAAAGAAATAAAGGAGCATTAATCCAGCTGGTTTTCAAGGGAATGTTTGACTTGATGTATCTCTTACAAACTGATAGGGAACAGGGATAATGGAAAGAGAAATAGAAAAATCTCTGAAGTGGGCAAGCACTTGGATGAAGAACATGACACAAGATGTGGCACTTCAAAGCGAAACATCAGTCTAGCTGGAGCTTATTGGGGGAGTTCATCAATGATTAGTTTATTTCTGATCTTGTTTATCACTTTCATTAACAACCTTGGCATAAAAACCAGACTGTATTAATGAAATTTCTTGATGACACTCCACTGGGAGATAAGTCAGAACTCCAACCCATCTTAGTGGTGTAATTAAAAGCTCACCTGTCGTCTCTGAATACTTGCTTGTATCTGTGCTTCTTTTAATTTCAGTGGTAAAAAAACATTCCTTGTGCACCTCCCCTTTTTCTTTCATTGGACATATTAAAGGTTTAGTTTGGCCCAACTGCTTGAAAATTTAGAAATTTTTTAAGGTGTCTGTCAAGTTGGTATTCATTAATTTCCCCTGCCAAAACCCAAATGAATGATGTAACTTGATGCAAAAGCTCCAAATGAGGGTTACAGATAATTATTCATGCTCAAGACTTTGGCTATGAATTATTTCTACTGTGCAGTCTAACTGCTTATGTAGCACCACCAGTTTCATATTTCTTTGTTTCTGATGTAAATAATTTTCAGTGGTATAAAATGTGAGAGGGAACACGTTTGTGTTGAACACAGGCAACTCTATGACTAAAATAAATGAAAACCTTTAAAACAAGAGTTAGGGGCATCTAAGTGGCAATTAGAATCCTTTAAAAATTCATTCAGATTTAGTGAAATATTGCTGGCAGTCATTCATAAAAGTAATTGCCCTGTGCACATGAAAAATTTAAATGTGGTAATTTAGTAATGAATCTGAGCTGTCAAAAGGCATTTTATGGATAATCAGACATTCCTGCAGGCATAGCAGTGACTGAAGAAAATTGAAAAATAACTTTGTGGAGCCAAGATTATCTGAAATAAGTGTTTCTCTGGAAGCAAAGAACCCTATGATTTTTAGAAATGTAGTACACTGTACATTGACAAGGGCAGCCACTGGAAGCAAATGAAGAATCAATTGTGTCCTTATTATTGATTCAGATTAGTCATTTTAAGTAGTGGTCTTTGAGAAGTGAGTACTACTAGATTCCCAGGTAGTCTGTGCAAATGCATTATCCAGTCCCCAGAAAGGGGAAGCAGGAATTCTCCATTACAGCTTGCAAATCACATCATCAATTTTGAAAGGAGAAGCTCAGTTCTCCTTTCATTCTCTTTTCATTTTACTTGGATGAAACTGTTGACTGTATTGGAATTAATTTTTATTTCCCCTAGAATAAGGGAGGGTATAGCTGGCTATGTGTTCTTGCAGGGCATATTAGGGACAGGCAAACTTGAGACGTTTTGGAGGTTTAGTTGGAGCCACTGATGTGTAAGGAAAGTCAATAAAAACCGTTGCCTTTGGATGTGGTAGCAGTTCACTCCCACTCTGTGTGGGTGTTAATGACTTGAAAATGGACAAGAGCACTTGTAAATCTCTTTTACCTGAAGTCTCTAAATCACTCTGGGGAGAAGATCTCATGATGTTTCTCTCAGTTGTGTTATTGCTGTTGCTTTTGCTCTTGTCTAGGTATTTCCTGGGGGATTTTGAGACTGTAATGCTGTTTGGGAAGAAAACTTTTCCAAAGATCAGATCCAGTTGGGGTTGCTGCTCTGTTCAAATACCCTTTTGCCAGAACTGATTTGCCAACTGATCTATTCATAAAGAATATTTATGGGGTTTTTATCTTCTCCAGCATTAGAATACTATAAGGAGACATTCCTGTATTCTAATTCACAGAGTGATTGTTTAAAAACCCTGATCTTGGTTACTATTTCGAGTATTAAAATAAATAGCATTAGATGTCAACTTTACTTCTTGTTGTTTGTGCAGCTGGTATTCCTTTTCCTGATTTTTGTTGTTTACTGAGTTTATTGAATGCTTAAAGGGGTCAGCTCAACTTTCTGGTCTGCTTTACTTTATGGTGTAGTGGCAGGAAGTTTTCAAAAGAAAACAAAGATTTGTTTTTTGCAGAACTGAAAATAAAACGTATTTCTGTTGATCTACGGATTTATTAAAAACCTATTTGTGCCCTCTTTATTTGCTACAAAGCTTAAATATGGGCTTAGATCAACATGACAGGTTCTCTTCAGCGCTGTGAGAATGAATGTAAAATCTTTGGGAAAATTTCTACCATAAAAAATCATTAGACATAATTAGCAAAATAATATCTCTCATGAGAAACGATGAGGTTAAATATATCAGCTGGCAAGAAGTAGCTAGCTCCAATGTTAAAGATTTTCAATATTGTCTCCTTTTCCCATAGATCACTTAGAAGATAGATCACCACTTGGAAGGAGCCATGATATCGAGTCTATGTTCTTATTCTGCACTTGGGAATGGGGCCCTGCTCTTTTGTTCTGGCTATCTAGTAAGTCAGTCACCCCACCCCAGGCAAGAACATGGAAGACACAGCTGAGAGAAAAGCACCTTGAAGATAATTCTCTTTCTTCCCAGAATGAGTTACCTAAATATTACTGCTGTAGTGTTGGCAGTTTTAAGGTTTGCAGAGCTGTAAAACATTTGATCATCCCAGGAGTGAGGGATGAGCTGAAGGACATCTCCTATTTTTGATGAAGCGCTGAGGAGAGAGAACAGTGTAACAGAAAGACTCTTTATAGAGGCTGCTTGCCAAGTCAAAGCTCAGGCTTTAATTACATCTGCGCACACTGTAGCCATGTTTAATAAAGGTCGAAATGCAGTATCATCTTCCTATTTGACTTGTTAGCATTTTGCCTTTTTTCTGCAAAACCTGGCACCTGTTGATGTGATCGACCATGAGTAAGAGCGTGGATTGAGGCTGAAAATCAGTCAATGACGTGAGCTCATTTAACATAACCTTTTTAAAACTGTTGTAGTTCTGCTTGCTTGTGAAGCATTCACTGATGGTTACAGATTGTTTTGTGTCCTAAGACTGCCACAGTCAGATAGGAAGACTCGGTACCCGAAGGGACTAGGGAGCGGGCAGAAGCTCTTTGGGGGTGTATGGGAATTGAAGGGTTGCTCTTGGTGTATTCTGTTGTGTTCGGGGTTTGATTTCCATAGAGGCTGTCCATTTAGACAGAACGATTAACACTAGCACTTTACAAAACCAGCTGGACCTTTTAAGTAGCCTTGTCACTTCAACAGAGACTCCAAGGAAGTCCAGCTGGGCTTGAATTCCTGTTTCTTTTAGATAGTTGTTATCTAGGTTAGGCTTGAAGTTCTTAACTCAGCGCTCGGCTCAGAGCACTGCACAATGCTTGCACTTTCCTGTCATTGCTGTTGGATTGACAAAGACAGATTTTCCAGTTTCTAGCCGTGAAATGCTACAAAACAGTGGTGTCCTTTAGGATTTCTGTAAGGTCTGGCAGCAGCCTCTGGTCCTGTTTTCAGTCCATGTACAGGGAGTTTAATGGAGAACTCCTTGCTACAGACTTAGGCCTCTCACTTTTTCACTCTTTCTGTCGATATTACATTGCCTCAGTGGGTGCCTCTTTGACCTCACATCTCACCTCCTTCCCCACTATTCATTTTGATCAGGACTGAAATCTAGTGACAATAATTGATGCATTGCTATACTGAAAATGACTTGTGGCTCCCTGGATGGCAGCACTCACATCTGTGCTTATGGCACAAATAGCTGGGTGCAGGCGTTCAGGTAAGAAGGAGTGAGAGCCATACATTGCTGTCCTTTCTTGGACACTGGTGGCTAAATGGGGACCTTGGGGAGTCATAGACTCCTGAACTAAGTCCCCACCAAAGACTCCAGTCAATGTCTGAAGTTAAACAGTCTGCAGATTCCCTTTCTTTTCTATGTTGGGTGGTAGCAGTGTGCTGTTTTACAGCAGAAGGATGCACTTTCTATCCCATGGCTGTTTGCTTTTCAGTCACTGTCATCTGAAAAATTTTCAGGGCATTAGCAAGGGTGCTGTCTTTCCTAAAGCTCACCAAGGTCTGCACCCTGATTTTTGTGAGTAAATAGTCAATATAGTTTTCAAACTCAGTTGGGAATTAAAACCTTTATTCTGGAATAAGGGCCAAATGAACGCTGTTCAAAATTGAAGCTGGTTTGTGTTGCTTTCCTCAGAGAAACGCATCTGTTCTGGGTTGGGTTTTTTTTGCCTCCGTTGGCACATTTATTTGTTTGTGTTGCATAGGGAACTGACTATGTTATGAAGCTAAATCTTTCCTACCAAGCAGCAGCTCTGGCTCAGCTTTGGTGGTTATTTAAAATCTCAGAAGAGAATCATCAGCTGCTCCACTTGTACATTCAAACACACAAGGTGATATGCTAATTGGGCTTTCATTAGTGCCTGACTGACGTCACCAACAGAGTAGAAAGAAAGAGGGCTAAACAGATGAAGTACTTTTCCACTGTTGAGCTGGTAGTGACGCAGCTATGTACTATAGCTTCTTTTTTTTTTTTTTTATTTGGAGCAGTTCTAATTTTCTGTGTGACTGCATCTGTGCACTGTAGCATTCAAATATCGCCCTGGTGTATTACGCTCAGAGCTGAGCTTTTTATGAAAAAGGAAAAGGGAACAGAGGCTGTGAAATTCCTCATTTTCTTTAGTGTTATTACTGTCTGGGATAGATTCAATTAGGTTAGACAAGTAAAATTTAATGATGCGACTCATCAGTGCTGTTCGCGTATGAGTACATATCTGCATATTTAGGCAGTCTGTCTCCTGTGAGAAACATAGATACCATGGATAATAAACAGATGCATGTCATTTAATGAGCAAGTAAGAGGCACAGCCCCTTTTTTCCAGGAGGGTGTCCACCGTGTGAGCTCAAGCAGAAATTGTAGCAGAATTGAAACAGAATCTTTCTTTTTGCAGAGCCAGTAGAGACCTTTGCAAATTGAGAAGCTTTTACATGGGTATAGCAAGCAGCTTTAGCAATATAGTACATGAAGGATCTACATCACATCATGGGGTATAGTACTG
Organism: Fulmarus glacialis; assembly: GCF_000690835.1. Taxonomy (NCBI): domain Eukaryota; kingdom Metazoa; phylum Chordata; class Aves; order Procellariiformes; family Procellariidae; genus Fulmarus; species Fulmarus glacialis. The sequence goes on along the minus strand of NW_009194679.1, from coordinate 142,627 downwards.
CATCAGAAGTCCACAGAGCTGGGTTTGATTCCTGTTTTCACCTCCAGAGGTGAAATACTTCATCTTTTTGTGCCTCAGCTACCTCATCACTTGCACAATAGGGATAATATCTTCCTTTATAAAATGTTTTGCTATGACAAGTATAAGATGAGCTAAGTCTGCATCTTCAGGAATTAAAAAAAAATCAAAATGCATTTTGGTCATGATAATGATTAAATGTAGCCTAAGAAGCAGCAGATTTGCTTGAGAGGAAACCATTTTTACTCACACTGAATGAAAGAAGTTGATACTGGAATTAATTAAATACAGTTGCTGTTGCAAGTGGATGGTTGTGAGTTGGAGAAATACTTTTGTCTTGTAATAAATTAATTCAAGTGTAATAAAAAGGATAAAGACAGAAGGGAACTCTGATGTTGAAAAGGCCATAGCAATACTATTAGGATTGTTTCTTTTCAAATCAGAAATCAAGAGTGCAGAACTATTTATTGCTTTAACTTCAGCAAAAAAAATAGTGACAGTAGGGACCTTGTTGAACTGGGACACATATTTCAGTGACTAGAAACCTATTGTAATCACAATTACAGAGATATAATCTTGGGCTTTAGTCCATATGTCTGTCTTAAAGAGAGCTATTAATGCCATTGGTTTGCATCCAGCTTGCAGACAAAGATACTTAACTAAACATTTTCTTTTTGCTTCTGTCATTAGCTGGGGTGCATAGACAAAATGGCTGGGATTATCTTGTTCCTTAGCTCAATTAATAGACCTCTGTTGTTTCTCAGGTATAAAAGTCTGACACCACAGTATGAAAAATTATTCCAAAGCCTGTCAGTGGCATGAACGAATGAAATCTATCATGAATTTAAATGGAGCCATGTGTTATAACCTCTTGCCTTTCATTGGACCGTGGATCTTTTTCCCGTGTAATGTTTGTATTTTTTTTAAACATGAGGACAAGGACAAATTCAAGGAGTTGCTGAATCCTTTGTCATGAGCTCCTATTATAGTTCATTTACTTCTCGTCCGTCTTGCTGGGGAAGAGCTAGGTAAGGTCTCTGTTGAGGAAACGTGCGCAGTGGGCGTGCAATTTATAACTCCTTCCACTCTTCCAAGCAGAATCAAATCCCTGGGTAATAACTGAAGAAACTGAGCCCAAGGACTCCACTGTGGTTATGCACAGAAGTAACAGCAGACAGTCGACTTGTAGGAGTTGTGTGTTTGCTCCATTTCTGCGTAGGAGTTGTGTATGAATTGCTTGATGATTGCTATCACCAGGGTACTTTGAGTCCCGGGAGTGGTGATTGTAAATATATACTGTTTTTTAGGACTGTAGTTTCAATTGTCTGGGACCTGTGAAAGTAAACACTGCTCTATAACTGAAATATGTGGAAATAGAGAGACATGTGCAGGAAATAATCTCAGCCAGCGGTGATGTATTTTACTCTCTATAAATTGAGTTCTTCACAGGAGAAGCAAAAATTGCTGTTAATGAAGACAGTCTCACTTAATAATCTCTTTTCCTCATAAAAGTAGTAACTGTTGTCAAAAGGGAGCGGGTGGTGGTGGCCCAGAAGCAGCTTGTTTGCCCACCAGATGGAGCTAAAAAAATCTGTCCAGGCTTGCCAGGAGCTCACCTGCTCCAGGATCTCCTAACCTAGGGTCCTGCAGTACAGTTAATGCAAGGATTTATTGCCAGCAGCTCCAGTACGTGACCCCCCACTGCAGCTCCCTGCACAGGGGCAAGGACCACCAGGCTCTGCTCTCCCAGGAGGTGCTGCAGGGACACAGAGGCTCTCTGTTGGGTGCCTGTGTTCGCCCTGCTATCTTTTAGTCCAGCAGCGTTTCCATTTCAGTTTATGCTTTTTCTTTCCCGATAACACTCTTATTAGCAGTAAAATTTGCTGAGGGAAGAGGCATGGGAGGTCCACTTAGTACAGCAGAGGAGAGGTGCTGTGTCAAGGATGTTGGTGGCACCGAGCCTTACGGGAGGACGTTGGAAAGGTATCTTTGAAACTACCTTTGAAAAGGTAGTTTATGGAGACCGTGGTCCTTTGGGGTGTGTTGTGTCTCCTCTAAGGTGACAGCAAACCTCAGTGGTTGTCCTGTTGATGAGAGCTAAAGGCCACCCCCCCCAAGACAAGCACCACCTTTTTCTTTTAAAATGAACCTTCTACTAATGCTTTATACCCAAGGGTTAGTAACTGTGTAACCTTCTGGGTGAGTGCTCCTAAGGGCTGCTTTATACCCAAGGGTTAGTAACTGTGTAGCCTTCTGGGTGAGTGCTCCTAAAGGCCGACACCCAGGTGTGAATGCACGTAAGGAGGAGTTAATTTAAAATAAGATTAAATAATTGTGGGAAAGGAGGGCAAAGGTAGTTACACCAAGCACCCATTTAACTTTAGCTCTTTTTTCCTTTAAAAGTTAACAGCTGTTTACCTAGTTTGTCTCAAGAATTTTTTTTTTTTTAGTCAGTGGTTGGTTTTTTAGTCAGATTGTTGGTTACATCAGATGGAAGGACAATGAGGCTTTTAAAGCCTTTAGTTCTCACATTTTTCAGGGTTAAAATGGAGTGGAGAGAAAGGTTCAACTGGAAAAAAAAAAAGGTTAAAATGGAGTGGAGAGAAAGGTTCAATTGGAAAAAAAATTTCTGTTATTCTAGTTAAAATTACTTGTCAAAGTAATTTTGACAAATCTGCTCATTAGTGAAGAAAATAATATGAATGGCTTAAACATTACAGATAAGGAAACATAACAAGGAAGAAAGTAGCTTATGTACTGTTTTATAGGAGATTTCATTGAGTATAATCAGGAGTGAAGTAATAGGAGGACTTAATTCACCTATGCTTGAGGTGAATTAAAGTACGTGAATTAGGTTCTGGCTCCTAAAAACCCTACTTTGGACTCCTAGAGTAGATGACTTGTTTAGAGATTTTGTTCCAGAAGCAATTTTTTTTTTCTATCAAAAAAGATCGTTGCCTCTAGCAGCAGGACCTGAGCATTTTTATGTGCAATCAAAAAGATGACTTAATTAGCATAACAGAGATTGAGTGGGATAAGTCACATGGCTGAATGATGGTATGAAAGGAAGCAGTGCATGGGTGGAGGAGGTGAGGGAGGAGGAGGTGGGTTAGGGAGCCCATGGGGTTGTTGACAGAGCTACAGTGCGGTGGGAGCTGGGCCAGCAGAAAGTTTCAGGGTAAATGGGGTTGTTGACAGAGCTACAGTGCGGTGCGAGCTGGGCCAGCAGAAAGTTTCAAGGTAAGGAAGAAAGGTGATGTTGTATTGTCTAGAGATGGCTGGCAAATCATGATAAAGCTTCTATCTGAAGCTGGTATCAGGGAAAACGGTTTAATGGTGGGTTTTTTTCTCCCTAGGGTTCATTTTTAAAAAAATCTTAGCAATGATCAAGGCAGGTGCTACAGCTAGCCTCGGTGAGAACGGATAACAGCTCAGGTTAAAATAGGGAAATAACAAGTTGGAGAAAT
>NW_009194679.1:129792-139102 GCF_000690835.1 Fulmarus glacialis | reverse complement strand
CAGGAATTGCTTCTCAGAGCTGGTGAAGGATGGACGAGGTTCCAGAGAGGGCCAACATTTGAAACAGCTTTGAAAATGGAGGCAGCGAGGTGGGGGGAAAAGCAGAGATGTTCAGTTTTTAGAAGAACAGTGGGACAAAAAGTTTAAAACAATCTTGAATATGATGAGGTGTTAACAAACAGCCTCAAACAATCACGACAACAATCTTAATTTCCTTCCACATTAGGATAGCAGACCGTGTCAATAAGGAAGAGTATCCTCACTGCAGAAGAACTTTGGATACTGTTTTGAATGGCATTCTCATAAACAAGATGAAGACACACAGAGTGACACGAAGTGAGAGTAGTATAGTGGGGAGAGTCTTAGAGTAGTTATTTGTGAGTTTCTGTCAAATGGGGAAGATGCAACGTGTGGTTCCTTGGGAGGGTGTGGTGGGTCTAGTGCATGTCGGTACTTAGAGCAGTAATTTGTGCGAGGAACTAGAAAATATGCGGATTGCATTTCTAGGCCATGCTCAGCTGGAAAGGCTGCAAGCATTTGGATGAAAGGATTAACATTCAAAAGAATCTTGTCAATTAGAAGAACTCCTTTGAATTAAGTGGGATTCTACACAGGTAGAGTGTCCTATGAAGAGGTATAAATGTTTTGCGAGGTTAAAAGATGAGGAATGAATGACTAGCTGGCAGTCTCTCAAGAACAGATGTGGGGTTATAGTGGATAACAAACTGAATGCTAGTTGAGGCTATCATAGTGATGCAAGGAAGCACAAACAAGACCATACCGTGCAAAACAACGGAAACAACCTTTGTGCTGTGTTTGGCACTGGTATGGCCACAGCCAGAGCATTTTGTCTCATTCCAGGCCTCAAACGGAGATTTGAAGTGAATGGAGATCAGAGATCTGGAGAACACAGGCAGTAAGGAAGGGTTGGAAGAATTAATCTGTTTAATCTAGAGACAAGATAACTGCGGAGCTGTGAAGTTCATAAAATGAAATAAAATGGCTGCCTCAGAGAAGGAGGTATGCTCTGTGTGTGGTACAGATAGCACAAGAAGTAGTAGGCTTAAACTCCACTGGGGGAAATCTGTATTAGACAGTGGGAAAGGCTTTCTAACAGCAGGGCTACATAAACTACTGACGTACAGATTTTTAAGAACAGAGTAAACGAATTTCTCAGAAAAAATGGGTACTATTGTTATTGGAATGGGACAGAGAATGAGTAAGAATGCCCCTTATGGTCTTTCCAAACTTTTTTTCTATAGGTGTCCTATAAAAGAGCCGTAGACACCTGTCTGTCTGGGCACCAGAGGCACACAAACGAATTTCTCAGAAAAAATGGGTACTATTGTTATTGGAATGGGACAGAGAATGAGTAAGAATGCCCCTTATGGTCTTTCCAAACTTTTTTTCTATAGGTGTCCTATAAAAGAGCCGTAGACACCTGTCTGGGCACCATAGGCACACAAGAGCACCCAGTTCTTGTGTTTTGTTTTGATCAAAAAAGCAGTAGTGATGAGAAAAGGGGAAGCACCTGCTTTCTCCTGCTGATAGCTGGCCTGTGCATGAGCCAAGTGATTCTGCCAGTCTCTTTGGTGCTGCTTTGCAGGGTCAGCTCCAAAGTTTTGCAGGGCACTGTGCATGGCGTGTGACTAAGCAAGCCAAAAGCAAACACCCAACATGCATTATGTGAAACTTCAGGTCAAAACAAGCCTCTGTGCTGGATTTCTGGATCCTGGAAAGGTAGGATCTTCTGCTTGAAATCACAGAAAATCCCAAATAGACCTAAATTCAGTATTATTTTGGAAAATACAAAGTGTTCTATAGTTATGCAATAGATATCACCTTGATTGTAATTACATGAATCAAAATTAGATTCTAATCAAATTAGATTCTAATCTTTTAAGCAAGATGCTAACAATTGCAAAGCACTGACAGATGTAAATAGTAATCTAACTGATTATAATGACATATTCCAGTGTGACTATACCTTTTTTACAGATGATATGTTATACTCTATTTCTGTGTAGAGAGAATTGTATCTAGTATGAGAGAAAATGGTTGGAAGTGCCAGCCCTATGTATTGCTGGACTCTACCAGTAGCTTGTGATTATGTGTGCTTTGGAAAGTCCTTTGTCTTTTTTGGGAAAATGGGATACAAACGTTAGAAGTGATATATTTATAACTAACTGGAAGTTGATTATATTTAATAATTTGAATAGTCAGAGAACCTTGGATTAAAAATGCCATAGAAAAACAACATGTTGAAGCTATAGAAGGCAGTTTTCGTCCTCTTGGTTTGTACTGTAGCATCATGCCGCCTCGCTTTTTCGATGTCCTGTGTCCCGTGCCCCAGGGGGAAGAAAAATGATAGTGGGTGTCTCAAGTAGATGGTGTGGTAAATGGAGAATGATTTCCACTTAAAATGACTCTCACCATGTTTCTTCAGATGGGGCCATCATCTTGGATTAGTCTTCTGTATTTCACACTGGCTTGCTAACAGAAAACAACCCTTTTGCAGTGTAAAGGAAAGAAATTCAGTTTTGTTTTGTTTTAAACAATTTAATTTATGAAAAAACATTACCTCAGTGTTAAAAATGCTGCCAGATAGTAATTTTACATGTAATCAAATCACTCTTTTTCTGATACTAGTCCATCAGTCTAAAGAATTAAATTGGTTTTGATGATGGTGAGAAAACAGTATGGAAACAGAGGACTCTGGTTTGTTTTGAAGGATGACTCTGTAAGAGTGAAGCTGTAAGCGTATGAAAATCAGGGAGACAAGGAGAGATTTTGTATTTGGTTCCCACGACAACAAATTTCATAGCTTGTTAGTATTTCTCTGGTCAAGGAGGATTTCAGGAAATTGGCTTCTGGCATGGTAAGTCAATGGAAGTTGTACCGCTGACTTTATTGGAGTGCTACTTATGGCCAGGATACGAAAGGCATAGAAGTGATGGGGAAAGGGCAGCATGGAGATAGGGGGGAAAAAACCCCCACTACATTTTATGAACCTTCAAACTGTCATTTACAGTTTGCTCTCAGTTATACCTGTATGCACCCATGATTTTCCGTGCTATTTTGTATGTCTGTATGACACAAATGGCACAGTGTCAGGAAACACAGAGCTGTCTTTATTACCTACTGTGTGCAGGAACTACTGTGTCTCAGCGAGTGAGAAGCAGAACTTCCATCTTGCTATATGTTTTCATGGGTCTTCCTTTGTATTTAAAATGCAGCCTATGCTATCACAGTGAAATAGTAGAGTTGCTAATTGCGTACGTATTCAAGTGCGGCTTGGAAATGATAACAAAACTGGACTATTTCAAATTAAATGCAGGAAAGGATTTGAAATTTAAATTGGGAGGTGGAAAAAAATATGGTGGTGTCTGTTCCAAAATGTATGGCTTAAATGAGGAAGTGGTTAGAAGCTGGGACTGGAATTCTGGAGATCTGGGTTTGGGTCCTGGCTCTGCTGCACACTGGCTGCATGAACTTTGGCAAATTGCTTCCTAACTTGCTCATGCATTTCATCCTTCATTTTGACTTTATGCTCCTCAGTGTAGGGGCTAAGTCCTAGTGTGAGGATTTTGGTGTGGAACACAGTGAGAACTCTCCTCATCTGAGGCCTCCGAGTGCCAAGGCAGTTTAGGGGATAAATGATGACAATAATCAGTGTCTGAAATCCGCTCAAGAACTCATCCAACTGAGTGAGTGTGTGGAGCTATCTGGAAAGATGACGTGGAAAATAACTTTCCAGTAAATGAGACTTGTGTTTATCCTCTGCCATCCAACTAAGCAACAAGAAGTTAGTGCTATCTGAAAGAAAAGGGGCAAAAGTGAACAGTAACGGCTGGAGGGAAAAAGCATTGCCCATCCCTGTCTGCCCTCAGCAGCTTCCTGCACTGCAGGTAAAAATTATTCTCTCAATCTATTATCCTGAAGTTATCACATAAACCTGATTGAATAAACACTGCAAATAGGCACAGTGTTTTCTACCTTTGAAGCTGGTTGGGAAAGGAAGATTAGGGCTGGCTACTTTGATAGGGTGCAACCAAAGAGTGAATAAATGAGAGGGAAAGCTAAGAGGACATCCTTAGCCAAAACCTTACTGCGTGCTAAGGCAATACAAATACAGACAGATAGACAAAATAGTTTGCATGAAATCTGCAGTCACTTAAATGTCATTGCTTCAAATAGGCCTGAATGGGAACACAAGATCATTCCCACTCCAGAACATTGAGAAAGTTCGGAGGACATTATAGAATTTGCATCCAAATTCAGATGCATATTTCTGTTTCCTGGCTCTATCCAAGATCCTGAATGTGAACATCCATCAGATGCAGTTATTTTAATGTAAGTATTCTGGCTTGGCTGCATATATAATCTCAAACTGCATTCACACAGCAGCATGGATGACTAAGGAGCCATGCTCTAACTAGACCTCCATGGAATGTTTTGTGGTTGTAAATGGTTTTTGAAAATCTCATCTGATAATGTTTTTTTCATTCTCTCTGGAATACAAGTAGATGGGAGGATAAACAGAACTGGTGTTCTGGAAGTCTTCTGCATACTGAAACAAGGATGGTGTGAATGTCTCCTATTTTGACACTCAGAAGGATGGAAATACTTCTTTCATGAATCTTGTGTCTAGAAAATGTCTTTAAGATACATACTGCACACGTAATACTTAAATTGGTGCGTAGTACACTGACTTTCCACAATACTGGCACATGCAGAACACTTCCTCTGCTGTACTGCTACTTCTCAGGCATATTTGATTTGCAGAGATCTAGTTCTCTTTCACTCCTCATCTAAGATGGCTGTTTCACAGTATCACAGCTCATGCTGGATTAAGTAATCAGGCCAAGACCAAGCTCTTTCAGCACCAGAGACTAAAGATAATGGGGAAGAGAGTGCTGGAAACATCAGTTTTAACTACAGGAGGTAGGGACATGCTTGTGTTCTCTGCCCAGCAAGACACTTCCTTGATTAGATATGTCAGGTAGCCTTAGAAAGAAGATTTCTAATTACAACGCTGATAGTAGCTTAGTCTCTGTCCATAAATCATCTGTAGTCTCCCTCAAATAATTCTAGTCTTTTTCAAATAAGGAGTTAATATTAGTCTGGAAATAGTACATCTTTCTTTATGGATTATTAAGTTCTTTATGTATTACTTTACTTTGAGACACTAGCTTGGTTAGCTTGAAGTTGTCATGCAAGATTTATCAAGGAAAGGCATTGGATAAATCAGATGAGATTATCTAGATACGTGTCTGATCCAATCCAACACAGGATTGATAGCATATATATTTTTTAGTGTCTCATGTTTATTTGCAGCCAGTGTTATGACTTGGTATTACCCAGTCTAACTTCTAGATAAAATTAATGAAGTTATTTAAATGAGAGCCTGGCGGATTAGCTAACGTAGAGGGACTGTCCGCTCACTCTTTTGCTGTTTAAAGAAAAAAACCTCTTGATAAAATGGGTGAGCCTATTTTTAACAGGCTCAGCCTCTGACACTGTTTGAAATGGTGATGACCTTGTTGATCCTACATTAATGAAAAATTATAGTAGCCTACTCTTGGATGGATAATTGAAATTAAAAAAGGGGCTACAGTGGTGCTTTTGAGTCCTTGGGACATAACGGATTGCTCTTTCACAGAGAGATTAGCGAAGGCACTAATCCAAGCTGTAACTAAAATGTCCAAAAGAAGACTGAGGCTTTGTAGTGAATCTGTGGCTTGTAAGGTTTCCTACCTCCCCGATTTCTGTTATTCTGGGACCAAACAATAAAGGATGCTGTGATCACGGTCTCTTTATTTTGCTGCAACTTAGGCCAGCATGTTGTAGTCCTCCAAATATGCAGGAATTTACAGCATGTCCATACTTGTGTCTTCCAGGTTGGTTGGTGACGTTTGTATAGATTTATGATTAGAAATAGAGCTGTTTAAAATTCCGCACCGTCGATATGTGGTTACGTTTATTTGACTGATTCTGTAATTAAATGGATTTACATGGATTACAGACAAATTACTTTAAGAAGTGACAAGGAGATGGCTAGTTAAAGCTGAATTATATCACAAGCTTCGTGGTATGTTATGAGCTCCTCTGTGAAATCTAGCCACACGTTAAGATTTAAAAAGTGGCGTTGACAGCAATTGGGTTCTTCTAGCAATTGTAGCTGCTGAATGGTTTGCGCTTTGAAAATCTGTACTTGTTTAGGCATCTAGCTAGGAATTTGAGAGTCTACAATTCGGCACACATTTATGAAAATAAACAGTCAGAATTTAAGAAAATTAAGAGAGGTTAATTTTAAAAAGAAAAAGAGTGGAGCTTGAGGTTAAAGAAGGCTCAAGAAAATAGGTAAAAGAGAGACAAAAACTGTCAAGTAAGCCAAGAGTGACCAGTGATTTTAAGAGGGCTCTAGATTTTAACTATAATGAATTGCAATGCATGCAGGTTTTAACTACATTTTCTAAATTTTTTTGTGATAAAATGTGTGTAGTATTGATTAAATGGATTTAACTCCAGCTAGGCTTGAAATGACGAGTCCAATGAAATCCTATTTTATTTTTGGCATCTGTGTGGCTTGGTTCAGAGCATATTTCTCTTCCCTGTCCCTGGAGAGCTGTCTGTTTAAGTACAAGTGTTCTTTCCTCTCAAGTATGCTCTGAAATATGTTTTTTTTTCAGCGTGGGCACCTTTTCATAGTGGTGTTTTGATCTCTTGATAAGATCAGTTTCATAGGCAAATCAGATTGGGGAAAATCATGATGTAGAGAAATTTAGTGATAGAAAACAGATCTGCAGTAAGATTAAGGGCTTGAGAAGCACTGCTGTTTACTGTACTGATAACCAAAAAGCTTTTAATTCCCGGATTTAAACAAGGTAAGTATGTTACAGCTGAACCTGCCTCAGAAGATTATTTTTTTCTAGCATGTGAACTAGAAACACAGTTTTGTAGGGCTGAAAATGAAAGTACTCTTATTATCAACAACATATGTTTCATTATTGCATACTTATACTTTGACCCAATTTGCTATCTTATCAGAACAGCTGAAGGGCTAGTGTAAGGCAAGAGCAGAGTTTAATCTGAAAATATGGGTTAAGATATTTTTAACTTTATAAACTGATCACCAGAAAATCAGTCTGGGCCCTGATGTACTCTGGTGTGTCAGAAAAGCTCAGTTTGCACTTGGCTGTAGCTGAGGGAGGTGCTGCCAGCCATGGTGCTTTCAGTTGTTTGCACAACTTGTGCGGTTTGTTCAGTTGTACACCTCAGGTTTTCACCTGACTACTACTGAGTGGCCTAAATGGGAACTGCAGATACCTGGCACGTATTAGATTCTGTCCATGGTGAAATCTGGGAAAACATTTCATAATGTGGCCCACCACTTCGTTATCTTCATTTTTCATCATCAGCTTGAGGCATCTCAGTTCCGTGAGCCACCTAGACTATGGACGAAGCTTTAATACGTGTCCTTCTCTCATGGTTCTCCAAGCTGTGTTCTTCTGTTTTAATTAAATACTTCATTTATAACATTGAAAAATAATGGTATCAAAAGAAAATAGGTTCCCTGGGGGTTCTTTCTACTGCTGCCAAATGCTTTGTAAGCCATCACTAGGAAAGCAGTGCCAGGATGATGTATGGAGCTAATAGATCAGCATGATGAGGTGGAGCTGGAAAAGAGAGGGTTGGGTTTTTAAGAACATCTGTCTTACTACATTCTGATTTCTAAGTGGTCAGATTTATACAGGGCAATTAGGAGAACAAAATATTTCAAGTGGTTGAGTTAATGAGCATGATAGGTTCTTGTGTAAATTTTTCCACAGCTATTGAGATGGCTTAGGATCCTTTAGCTTCATTCTCAGCAGTGGTAAAGGAACTCAGTTTTATGGACTTACATCATTGCACATCATTTTAAGCTCATAATAATTTGACTTATGAAAAGGGTACATAAACTCCTAAGTGCTTATGAAAATTTGATGATAATTCTCACTGAAAGTCAACAGGATTTAGAATTTCAAAAGGCAAAGTAACTTCTGAAAATTATAGGTTACTACTTCATGTATTCAGGAAGCTATATCTTATTTGTCAACCTGGTTTCACACTAAGAAGATCAGAAGTTTTTTTTTTTTTCTTGGAGGACTAGTCATACCACCCCTCATCTGTTGCCAGGCTTCACACATGACGATGAAATGTGAACATCCAGTCAAAATTTGCTTTTTATTTTCAGTGAAGTCTTATTTCAGTCAAAGTAAGAAAGCCCAGTTTGGCCATGTATTTTCTCAGATCACAGTTTTTTTCAGACCAAGGGACCTCTGTCAACCATCAGAAATTTCCCAGGAATCACAGCACTACTTTATCATTACCGTTGTAATCAAATGCAAACTGTAATGTTCATTATGGCTTTAAGGACCAGATGCAGACAACTTCTCATTACACCGTGCAAGTCCAGTCTCAATTGTTGTCGCTGAGATTTTGTGGCTATTTGTGAAAGAAGAGCTTTCTTTGTGTCTTCATGCACCAGAGAGCGCCAAATGAAACACACAGATTACAGGAGGAGAGTCTTTAAGTGCACACAAATGGAGAAGATTTTCTGAGCAAATGTTACTGATGCTGACTCTATGGTATGGTGGAAACCCATGGGAAGAAGGCTTCCAATAAGCAAATAATGTAAAATACTCCTCTTGTTATTTACAGTGGAATTAATCAGTAAGGGGCTTTTCAAATTGTGGACCCCTTTTCATGAGTTTTGAACCCAAATCCTGGAGCCTTAACAAACCTCACTGCAGGCAATAACAGCTTTGGAGCATGAACATGTCTACACAGTAGATAAGATTAACTGATTAATTTAAGCTCATAAAGCAAAAGTCCTGTTACTGTAAAAACTTGTCGTGGTTGATTATTGAATGTCACTTTCTGCTATGGCAACAGAGAGGCCTTCCTTGTGAAAGGAAGGATCATAACTGAACCAACGTGGAGAATACAGGGAGGCAAAAAGAAGCCGCACTGGGATTTGCTGAAGGTACCAGCAATCCCTTCAGAGAACATGCAAGATAGGCCCTTCTTCCCAATCTTATCTAACTGGTTTATCTCTCTGGGTATGTTTACACTTGGCTTTTTCTGCTGAAGTTGAGCTATGTTCAAAATAAACCTGAAATAACCAGTTAACCTGAAGTAGTTAAGTATTTCTAAAGCAAGTGGATATATTATCTTTACTATTCTGGGTGAAATATATGGTGTCCTGGTTTTGGCTGGGATAGAGTTAATTTTCTTCCTAGTAGCTGGGATATGCCTGTGTTTTTGA